>NC_056732.1:402909925-402957425 GCF_019279795.1 Protopterus annectens
CAAGTGGTGTCCCACAAGGCTCAGTCCTGGGACCTCTCTTGTTCGGTATATATTTCTCGGAGGTACAGGCCAACAGAGAAGGAATGTGGCTGACCAAGTTCGCAGATGACTGTAAACTGGGCGCCATAATCGACTCTCCAGCCGACACAAGCATCCTCCAAAAGGGCCTCATAGAAACAGACAACTGGAGCCAGAGCCATGGCCTCAAGCTAAATGCCAAAAAGTGTACAGTCATCCCCTTTGGCAAAAACAAAGTGCCCACAAATTACCACATAGGTGGTAATCCATTAAGTACAGAAGAAGTAATTAGGGACCTGGGGACCCAAGTTGATAGTAATCTCTCATTTGACAATCACGTGGCCAAAGTGGTTAGAAGAACATTTTATATAGCCCACCTAATCATGAAGGGATTCACATCTAGATCAGAGGAGGTCATCGTGCCTCTTTACTCATCCCTCATCAGGCCCATAATTGAGTACAATGCCCCTTTTGGGATGTACCTTACCAGACACCTGCAGCAACTGGAAAGACCCCAAAAGTACCTCACCAAGAGGATCAAAGGGCTCAAACAGATGCCATATGCTGCCCGGTTAAAGAAACTCCAGCTCAACTCAGTGGCATACCACCTGCTCAGAGGCGATCTGTGCCTGATGTATAAAGCCATGTCCAACCCGGAATTAATGGACATGTTGCACCTCAGAAAATCCAAATCCCATCGAGCTACGCGCTCGAGAGACTTGAACCTCAGCACTGAAATAAATAGGACATGCTGGAGGGACAGATTCATAACCCAGAGGCTCCCTTCACTCTGGAATAAAATCCCAGTCCAGGTTAGGCAGAGTCCCTCATTGACTCTCTTCAAGAGGAATCTTGATGAGTGGATGGGAGATTGTAGGTTTACCCCGGGTATCACTTCTGTGTCACTGTTAGACAGAGGCACAGTATACTAACCTCGAAAAAGGGCATAGCAAAATTAATTTAAAATGGGTGGCGAAAGCCAAACACACTCTGCCTAGGCTTATAAATGCCCTAGGGCAGATAGCCTAGTATGAACCTATGAACCTATAATCCACTGCTTTGCTGGCTGATTCTGCTGGCTCTATATTTATGCCAGATGATCCCAGAACTTGTGTGATAATCACGAACCAGCCCATTTTAGCCAGCAAGTCTCCAGGTTTAGCACCCCTATCCTGTATGTGGTCTCTGGACTGTTATGCCCAAAATGCAGAACATTTTACTTGGATTGAACTTTAAATTGTTACTAACCTGCCTACTTGTAAAGCACTTGCAAATCCTGGTTCAAACCTTTCCTCCATTTAGGATTGTGGCGAAAATCTTTGCATTATCTGCAAACCGGTTAAAACTGCCAGCAACCCCTCTGATATTCAAAACTAGTGCTGAAGAGTATAATTCACAACACTGACCCTCGCAGCATTCCACTGGTTACTTCCTTTCCGTTGATACCCCTTTCTTGACCATCACCATATGAGTTCTTCCTCTCACACATGCCACAACCTAGTTCTTACATTCCTGACCTAAACTGTCTGCAGTGCAATAGTGAGTTAAAGGCCATATTCAAATTCTTGTAAACTGCATCTGCTAGTACTCATTCATCAAGCTTTGTTGTTATCCAGTCACAAGTCATTAAATGTAGTGAAGCCATGCTGGATTTAGTCCAGAAACCTGTCCTTTAGAAAAATTGTAATTCTTTGTCTTGCTATCCTGTCCATATCTTCTCTGCTACTGTCATCTGACTGACAGGACTGTAGACACCTGAACTTGTGTTACCTCCTTCTGTATGAGGGGATGAATAAATCTGTTTTTCAGTCATCTGGTAATGCTCCAATAGCCAGGGATCTAAAATACACTTCTCAGAATGATTTTGCTACAGTATTTGATAGGTGTGTTCATAATGTGACTAAAATTCTCTCTTGGCCCTCAGTTGTGCCTACCTGTAATTTAGATTGTTTCTTCCCTGCCCATCAAGGCACTATTCTCCATAATTTACTACTGCAAAGAATGAGATTATATTTTTTGTTTAGTACTTCATGGAGATCCTTGTCATCTCTAAACTCTTTTCCTGTTTCTTCCCTGCCCATCAAGGCACTATTCTCCATAATTTACTACTGCAAATAATGAGATTATATTTTTTGTTTAGTACTTCATGGACATCCTTGTCATCTCTAAACTCTTTTCCAAACTCAGTTAATCTGTTTATAACTGTCCTTTCATTTTGTAAATGGACATTAATGTTTCCCTCCCTCTACAGTTTATTCCAGGGGACTTTCCACTCATAAGATGACTTGGACTTCATCCTCTGTTCAGCTGCATCCTTCCTTACATCTCCACTTGCTTATTTTCTTATCTCACATTTCTTTCCACTGTTTAATTTCTGAGTGTTCCCTTAGCATCACTGCTTAGTCACATTCTTCTCCTCCTGAATTTCCCTTTCTTCTTTTGGGCACACATCTGTACATACCTTTTAGGACAGCATCTCCGACTGTTATCCACAGGCTGTTTGTCCCCTGAACTTTTTACTGTTTCCTTGCAAACCTCCACTTTTGGCTGCTTGCAGTCCAACTACTAGAAGTTTCATACCATCTCCATCCTTCATGTCTCACCAGATCTGTTTAGGATAAGCCATATAATGGCATGATCACTGTTGGCTTATAAAAATCTCACCTATCCCTCCTGAATTTTACTTAACATGGTAAGAATTAAATGATGCTGCTCGCTATGGTGCTTTTATATACTACCTGAACAATTTTTTTCTTGATCCAGATCTACTATCATTTAACTTCCCCTGCTGGATGAGGAAACAGTAGGTCTGCTGACTGATCAGTGAGTTCTCTCATCACCATGGTTTTGTTTTCTGCCTCAGCCTTTGCATCTGCATCAACTGCCCACCCTATTTCTCTGATGTGCCTGAAGGATAGTACATTGTATTCAAACACTGCCTTTCACCATTCTAAGGCTATAGTCTGACAGTGAACATGTCTGCCTCCTTCACTGTTTCCAATCTTCGACACCCCCAGTCCTCCATCACCTCACGTCACCCCACTATTACTGTCAATTTTCCAAAATTTTGCAGGCTGTCCAAATTTTCCCTCATATGTTTGGTCAGTTCTGCATATAATTTGTAATTTTCTATCAAATTTTTGAGTACTGAACACAGCAAATAATGGCAAGACATTTGAGTTTCAAACTACATATCTATTTAGAATCTGTCCCTAATTTTGGGACTTTAGTTTCCATTACATTTGGCTTTGTCTAGAAGTCTTGTGCTAAGAAACGGAGAAGTAAGCATCTTACAACTTGTGTAAAAAGGCACCCAACTTTTTCCTTCCTGCTGTATCTGTGGAAACAGGATCGCAGGAATACCAAGATCTACTCCCTATTTTCCAATGCCAAAATCTCAGTAGTGTCAGCAATACCAAACATCTCAAAAATCATGACAGACTAAACTTTCATTGGTTACTAAGATTCGAGGCACTGTACTTCATTGCCTTTAATTTTTTTTTTTTTTTGCTCACCCATCACCTTTCCAGCTTCCTGATCATAAGCATAGCCCAGATAGGGTAAAGGGGGCAAGCTGATGTTAATTAGTCAGCAGTACAGTATATGCATTCATTTCCATAACAGAGTTTCTGAATGTCCATACAGACGCACATAAAAGAATTCCAATACTGCTTTTTTTTTCTGTCATACTGACGTATCTGCTCTAGAGTTTTGTCTGTGTTGCAACTAATGTAGCAAGCTGTTAACCACAGTTTTTAAAAAGAGCAGAAGACTTGTTCTTTTTGCTCCTCACTTTAGAGTTCAGGGATGCCAGACTGTGGAGTATTCCTTGCTACTAAATGAACCAGCTACTTCTCTTTTTCCAATTATCTTTTATTTTGTATTTTATCTTCTGCATCCCCCCTACTTCCATCTCATCTCCATTCTTGCATCCTTTCTGACGCTTGTTTTCATTCTTCTTCTTCCATCTCCACCATTCTGAGCACTAGAGCATCCACATAACCCCTTACCGTTTCTCTTTACACTGCTGTTTAAAATGGAGCACATGCTCCACCTAAGGCAGTCTGCTGGCCCACACCCCACCATCAACACCAGTTGCCGACATATCCATGTCATCTTTCTGTTGATGACAATTGCAGCTATGTATTCTAATCATTAATCCTTAGCTTTTTTTTCCAAGTCTGCTGCAGCCACTAACATGACTGCTGAGAAGTTTAGCATGGACCAGAGCTTCTGATCACAGGATCATAGTATCATAAGAGGTTATTAGGCTAATGGCCCTGGGACTCTTACAAGCCTAGCCAAGAGTTTATCCCCAAAAAGAAACCTCAGTTAGCACCTGTCACCCCGTCAATAGGGAGAAAAGTGAAACCCCTGTGACAAATTTGTAGTTTCCCATCCACTCATCAACGTTGCGCTTGAAAAGGGTCAGCGAGGTACTCTGTTTGACATGTATGGGAAGTATATTCCAGAGAAGGGGCAACCTCTGGGACAAAAACCTGCCTCTCCAGCAGGTTTTGTTGATGTTGTATATTAGATTTACACCTATCAAGCAGGTAATATGCAAGGTGTTAGACTTACGGATATGGAGCATCTCTAGTACAGCAAGGCCCAATATTGTAGGCAAGACACAGATCACCTCTGAGCAATCTGTATGATATGGAGTAGAGTGAAAGTGATTTGAGCCTGTTCACACAGGACAGGTGTTGGAGGCCATGGATTCTTTTTGTGATGTATTTCTGTGGCCCTTCCAGTTGGTGCAGGTGTTTGGAGAGGTACATCCCAAACGGGGCATTATACTCAATTATAGGTTTAATGAGGGAGGCGTACAGAGAGGTAATAACCTCCTTTTTTCTGAATGCAATCCCTTTACTATGAGATGAACCAAGTAAAAGGCTTTTCTGACCACCACCACTACCACGACAGTCAAATGTGAGATTGTTGTCAAACTGAGTACCCAGATCTCTCACCACAGGTGGTATGCTTAGGGGGTTGCCGTTGATGTGGTAATCAGTAGGGGCCGTGTTTTTGATGAATGGTATGATAATACATTTTTTTTGCATTTAACTTAAGGCCAAGACTTTGGCACCAGTTATTTAAACTTTGAGACCCTCTTGTAGTATCATTTGGGCAGTCAATGACAGCACCCAACTTACAGTCATCCATAAACCTGGTCAGCCACAAGCCCTTTGTCTTTGCCTGGACCTCTGAGAAGTAGATGCCGAACAGAAGAAGTCCCAGGACAGATCCCTAGGGAACATCACTAGTGATTGGTCTGCTGTCGGAGGTGGTGGCACCTATTTTGACCTTGTGGGTCCCATCTGTGAGCCAGTTGGCCACTCATCTAATGAGATACGGATTAACACCAAGATGTATTAGCTTTTCGATGATGCCCAGGTGGGGGATTGTGTCAGAGACCTTGGCCAGGTCAAGGTAAGCTGTATGTACTGACTTTCCCTCATCCAGGACCTTGGTGACAGTCTCAAAGAAGTCCTCTGGGTTCAGTAGGCAAAATCTGTTCCTGACGAATCTGAACTGGGTGGGGTCAAGTGCTTGGAGATTGCCTATGTCCTTATTTATGAGATCCATAATAATATGCTTCATGGCTTTACAGATCAGACTTGACAAGCTAATGGGGCAATAGTTTCCAGGTCACTAGTGGCACCACCTTTGTGTAAGGGGATGACAATGGTTCATAGGTAGGTACTAGGCTATTGGCCCAAGGGTCTACATAAGCCTAGCCAACAAGGTTCCCTGTCTTATGCCACCCAAGAAAGTTATTTTCCTGTGCCACTGTCGGGCAGAGACACAGAAGTGATCCCTGGGGTGTATTTCCTATTTCCTATCCATTCATCAAGATTTTTCTTGAAGAGTGCTAATGAAGAACTTTGCTTGACATAGATGGGTAGCCTGTTCCAGGGTATGGGAAGTCTCTGGGACAGGAATCTATCCCTCCAGCATGTCCTGTTTATTGTAGTGGCAAGGTTTAGGTCCCTAGAGCGTGTAGCTCAGAGGGATTGGGGTTTCTTTAGGTGTAGCATGTCCAACAGCTCTGGGTTTGACATAGCTTTATATGTTAGGCAGAGATCACCTCGGGGTAGGCAATATGCTATGGAGTAAAGCTGGAGTTTGAGGTGGTCAGTGTAGGGCATTTGTTTGAGGCCAGTAATCCTCTTTGTGAGGTACTTCTGTGGCCTTTCCAGCTGCTGCAGATGTCTTGTGAGGTACATTCCAAAAGTGGCGTTGTACTCTATAATGGGTCTAATGAGTGTCGAGTAGAGGGGAACAATGACCTCTTTTTTCCTGGATGAGAACCCTTTTATGATGAGGTGTGCCACATAGAAGGACTTCCTGACAACTGTGGCAATGTGACTATCAAAGGAGAGACTACTGTCCACCTGGGTCCCAAGGTCTCTTATCACACTTTCGGTGTTAAGTAGATTGCTGCCTATGTGGTAGTTCATGGGTACAGAGTTTTTGCCAAAGGGGATGACACTGCACTTTTTGGAATTGAGCTTGAGGCCATGGCTCTGACACCAGGCATCTGTCTCAGCGAGGCCCTTCTGTAAGATGACAACATCATTTGTGGACTTGACTATGGCTCCTAGTTTGCAGTCATCTGCGAACTTCGTTAGCCAGAGGCCTTCTGTGTTAGCCTGTACTTCAGAGAAGTAGAAACCAAACAGGAGAGGTCCCAGGATGGAACCCTGTGGTACTCCACTTGTCACTGCTTTGACGTCAGATTTGGAGTCTGCAACTTTTACAGTGTGGGTTCTGTCAGTGAGCTAGTTGGCAACCCATCTTGTGACGTAGGGATTTATACGTAGTTTAGTGAGTTTAGCTATAATTCCAGAATGGGGGATGGTGTCTAAAGCCTTGGCGAGGTCAAGACAGGCTGTGCGAACCACCTTACCCTCATCTACGGCTTTGATGACTGCCTCAAAGAAGTCGATCAGTTTCAGGAGGCATGATCGGCCTTTCACAAACCCAAACTGGTTGGGATCCAGAGTTTGGAGGTTACCAATGTCTTTGTTTATGAGCTCCATGATGATATGTTCCATGGCCTTGCAGACCAGGCTCGTCAGGCTAAGAGGTCGACAGTTCCTGGGATCAGTGGTGGCTCCCCCTTTGTGGAGTGGGATAACTGTTGCTGTGCGCCATTCAGTGGGCACAAAGCCTGATGTGAGGCTATTATTGAACATGGTGCTTAAGTGGGGAGCCAGTTCATTCTGAAGTTCATGTAAAACGCAGCCTGGGATGTTGTCTGGTCCCATGGATGCTGTGTTTTTGGCTTTAGAGAGTGCAGCTTTTACCTGCATATTTGTGATTACAGGGACTCTGCATTCTTCCTGTATAGATATGGGCCCTTTAGGGGGGGGGGGGGGGTAAAGTTAGCACTGAACCTATCTGCCAGGAAGTTGGCAATATCAGTTGGTTCTGTAATTTTCGTGCATTTTTGCTGTAACTCAGAGCAGACCTGGGTGTTGCCATCGAGATTCTTGACATAGCTATAGAATGTTTTGTGGCTGTCCTTAGAATTAGTGGCGATTTTGTTTTCGTAGCTAGCTTTGGAGGATCTTATAAGGGATCTCAGCTTCTTACTGAGGCTGACCAGGGAGCTCCTCCACTCATTGGATTTTACTCTCTTTTGTTACAGTTTCTTCCTTCTGTTGTACAGTTTGTTTATGGCAGGGGACCACTAGATTGGCTTCCTTTTTTGGAGGATAGCGTCTTGGTTCTGTTTGGGATAGCACGATCCATGCACTCGTGTAAGTGCTTATAGAGTGCATCTGTGTAGGATTTAGCAGTTGTAACTGTATTGTCCATCTGCATGGGTGTCATAAAGTTCACCACTTCTGTCTTAAGAAGCATAAAGTTGGCTTTGGAGACATTTTTTACCATGGTTTCCTTAATGGGGGGTGGGGGCGGGATGTGGATATCAAGGGTGATTAGCTTATGGTTTGATCGGACCAACGAGGAGTTGACTTCAGGTGTGGAACACCGGTCACTCATGTTGGTAATGACTAGGTCTAGGATACTGTTGCCCCTGGTAGGGGTGTGGATAAGTTGATCCAGGGCATTGGAGTTTATGAATTCCAGAAAGCGTTGAGCTAAGGAGTTGGTACACAAGTAGTTTTCCCAGTTAATGGTGGGGTAGTTGAAGTCGCCCATTATTAGGGTGCTTGGTTGAACCCTAATACTTTCCAGTACATCAAGAAAAGAGGAGTGGGAATCCTGGGGCATGGTGGGAGATCTGTAGCAAGCTACAATTTGGATTGCAGTTTTGCCCAGAGTTAGTTGCACTTGGATAACCTTGGATGCATTATGCTGAGCAACTTGCCTGGAGGTGTGGATATCCTTAATGAATATGGACACACCTCCGCCTTTGGTGTTTCGGTCCAGATTACATGGCCGAAAAGTGTGGTATGAGTTATAGCCTGGTAGTGCAGGGGTGATCTCTGGAGCCTTGAACCAGGTCTCAGTCACTGCACAGATATCGAAGTTCTCCATTTTAAGGAGTGCCTCGAGTGAGTGCATTTTGAGATTTAGACTTCTAGCATTGAGTAGCATTACCCTCAGTTTTTGCTTGCCTGTTCCTGTTATGGTGGTGAATTTGTTATTTGAACCTTGCCTAAAAAGGGCACTATAGGGGCAGCAAGAGCCTTAACCAGTATCCTGAATCCCAGGGGAGACAGGTGCAGGCGATCTGTGGCAAAGCATCGTGGTCTGTCGACCATGTCATCCCAAGCAGACAGATACTGGATCCCCTTAGAATGACACTAGAAGCTTAGCCAATTGTTGAAGTCAATCATTTTGTCCTTGTACTGCGGTATCATTCGGGGCAATGGCAGAATGCTACTCAGGGCTAGGGTCATACCTGCCTGGGCTACAAGATCGGAGAGCTCTTCCATGTCTCTTTTCATGTAGTCCAGGGAGGTACGTCTCAGGTCATTCACACCAACATGGACAATGACAGAGTTATATTTGTACTTGTTGTGGAGTGACCTGAGTGCGTGGGTTATGTGGCGGATCCTGGCACCCGACAGGCAGCTGACAGTAACCTTCTCCTTTTTACCCTGGTGAGTGGGACATCAGTGTGCCTGACTATAGAATCACCTATGACTAGTGTGTTGGGTATGTTGTTTTGCCTTATTGGCTATGGTTGAGTGGCACACTGAGTCTGTGGGCTATGTGTCATTTGGGTTGTGTTGGGGGATGGAGGTTGCTTGTGTTTCTGCTTTGCAGGTCTCTGTTGCTTAGACAGATTATTATTGAGGGCCTCTGTGAATGTTTTTGTGTTACTATGTGTGGATTTTGGTTATGTAGCTTTAGTGAGACTATGTGATGAGTGTGGTGTGGTGCAAATGTTTACCTTCTCCTCATGACTGTCAAGTTCATTCTTGGTTGGAGAGCGCTTTACCTCCAGTTTGGCTAGATAAGTGCATCTCTCACAGGCTATAGTGTTGGGTAGTAGGAGGAGAGGATTGTCTGTGTACATGAGGCAATTTCTACATTGCCTCAAGATGCCCAAATTCATCAGATAGACAGGAGAGAACACTGGGAGCTGACCCTTGGACATGCCTGAATAAAAAACTATTTTCCTCTAGATAAGTGAGGAAAGTGAGTACAAGAGCTGTTTTTCTCTAAGCAAGTGAGAAAAGTAAGTATAAAAACTGTTTTCCTCTAGGTAATGAGGAAGATTGAGTGCTATAGTAATTAGTAGCTTATTTAGTGCTTACAAGTTCTGAACAAGTGCTGAGCATGAATAAGCAAATTTAAGTGCTAAAACTAAGAATCTGTATCTGCACTAGACGAGTTACAGGACAGAAACAAGTGCAAATGCAGGCTTTCAAATCAGAACGTTGAGAGAGATGGAAGAGATTGCCCAAACGGCCAGTAACTACAATTTCTGGGCCAGAACCACTCCTTATGTAGTAGACAGGTTACCTAGTGCTTACCACTCCCACTGATGAGCTAGAAGGCTTCCCCCCAACACTGAAAGGCTTGGGGGGGCTCAGAAGTTTACATACAGTCCTGGATACAGCAAATCTGTATCTGGAACACTAGCTACAGGAAAGGTAGGAAACAGGCTTACGTTTTTTTTTTTTTTTTCAGAAAAAGCATTGTTGCCTCACAGGAAGATGTTCTCCTGTTCGATTCTCGGATGGAGTGCCTTCTGTGTGGAGTCTGCATGTCCTCCCCGCGGTCGAGTGGCCTCCGAAAGACATGCGTGAATGGGTGTCGGGCTGGCAATCATTAGCAGACCGGAGTTCCGCTGTGGCGAACCCTAACTGGGAAAAGCCGAAAAGACAAACAGAAAAGTAGCAAAAACAGTAGTAAAAACAATTCACATGCAGTGTAAGCTAGCACACTTGAGTATGTAGCAATATTAGACCAAACACAGTTTAAAAAATGCAATTAAATTAAAAATGACTAAAAGCAAGTGCAGAAAGAGTTTATTAGGTAGAATGTGGTAAAGAAATGAGGTGGGCAACTGCAAAAGCCACCAAATTTAAACTACAAACCAAAAATAGGGAGAGTGGGGAATACAGTTTCAACAGAGATCTAAGCAACAACTAACAGTACAAACTCTAAAACCAAAAAAATATACTCAGCTCTGTATATTTGCAGATAGTCTGGAAGGCAGTCTCTCAGAACCCAGTTTCCATCAATTAAATGCAGGCTGTTACTAACAGGTCAAATTTTATGCAAGTGATCCTTGAGTTAGATAACACACAAGCTGTAAAAAAACAGTTATACCAACTGAAGATACGGCAGAAAATAGGGGGTGGGGGGGGGGGAACAGTTTCAACAGAGATCTAAGCAGCAACTAATAGTACAAACTCTAAAACCTAAAAAATATATTCAGCTTTGTATATTTGCAGATCAGTCTCCCAGAACAAGGAGACAACAGTTTCAACAGAGATCTAAGCAACAATTAACAAACTCTATAACCAAAAAATATACTCAGCTCTGTATATTTGCAGATAGTCTGGAAGGCAGTCTCTCAGAACACAGGTTCCACTTATATGTTAAAACAATAAATCTGTTTTGAAAAAAAAGAACACAGGTTCCAGTAATTAAATGCAGGCTGTTACTAACAGGTCAAATTTTATACAAGTGATCCCTGAGTTAGATAACACACAAGTTGTAAAAAACAGTTATACCAACCACTTTGCTGGAATAAAGCCTGTACTTAGGCTGTGGTTGAATAGAGTGCTCAATGGCGAAGCTAGTTCTTGCTGGAGATGGTGCAGAATACAGCCTGGAATACTATCAGGTCCCATGGAAGCTGTGTTCTTTGCCTTGGATAGGGCCTTTAACACGATCTACAGAGATGTGAGGTGTGGGACAAGTATCGTGAATGTCGACTGGGCCTTTGTGGGGCAATAAGGGGGGTGAAGTTTGTGTTGAACTATCGGCTAGCAGGTTGGCTAAGTCAGCAGGATCAGTGTAAGTGATACCATTAAGTACTAATTCTGAACAGACTTGAGCTTTGCCATGGAGGTTCCTAATGTAACTGTTTCGGAGGCTAGTTTCAACTCATAATTGGCTTTGGAGGTTTTTCACTAGTGATCTAATCTGCATGTTGAGGCAGAGGAGGGAGTTTTTCCAATTTGGAATTTGTTTCTTTTTACCCTTGGACAACAGTTTCTTCCTTTTGTTGTAAAGCCTGTTGATAGAGGATGTCCACCAGACAGGTTTGTGTTTCCTTGATGAGCAGGTTTTAGTTCTGTTGGGTATGGCTGAGTCCATGCAGTTGTACAGGTGCTTGTACATTGGACTGGCGTACTGTTCAGCATAGTTGTCTGCATCCAGTGAGTGGGACAGTGGTGTGAAGCTGCCGATACCCTCCCTTAGGAGGTTGTAGTCAGCTTTTGAGAAGTTTTTTAGCCTGGTTACGGCTGGGGAGGGGTTGGGTGGGATAAAAACTTTGAATGAGACAGACCAATGATCTGATCTCACCAGGGAAGAACATAGTATAGGAGTGGTGCAACAGTTACCCATGTTGGTGAGAACCAAGTACAGTATGTTATCTCTCCTTGTGGGGGGTGAAACCAGCTGGTCTAGTGCATTAGAATTGATGAAGTCAAGGAATCATTGGGTGAGTGCATTAGTGCAGGAATAGTTCACCCAGTCTATGGTAGAGTAGATGAAGTCACCAAGGATCAAGGTGTTAGGGGGTTCCTTGATGGAGTTAAGTAGGTCCAGACTGGAGGATTGGGTGTCCTGAGACATGGAGCTTGGTCTACAGCTGGCTATAACTTGAATGGGTGTCTTGCCAACTGTCAGTTGCACCTGGAGTAATTCCAGTGTGTCATGCTGGTAAACCAGTCTGGATGTGTGGCTCTCCTTAATGAAGATAGACACTCCACCACCCTTAGTCTTTCTGACCTCATTTTGGGGTCAGAAAGTGTGGAATGACATATAGCCTGGTATGGCAGGGGTGCTCCCGCAGCCCTGAACCAAGCTTCCGTGACGCACAGACACTGGGATCTTCCAGTGTCAGGAGAGCCTCCAGTGAGTACATTTTCAGGTTAAGGCTCCTAGCACTGAGCAGGGTGTATATTACGTTATCGAACTTTTAAAAGTTTGAACGTCATATGGTCAATACCATATGATGAAACTTTTAAAAGTTTGAACGTTTCAACGGAGATCTCCTTACAGTGCAGAATTTGAAGATTTCTATTTCCTGCACTGTAGTACAATCTCGGAGTTGGTATATTTAAAGAGCGGTGCCCCCCTGCTTAAAACAGTCGGTTAGATTTTTTTCTGTTGTTCATTTTTATTTTAGGTTTTTGAAGTGTTAAAAGTTCGATCATATGGGTTCGACCGTATGACGTTCAAACTTTTAACAATTCAATAACGTAATATGAACCCCACTGAGCAGCATGACCTTCAATTTGCTTTTGACAGAACTTTTATGTTTGAAGATTTGTCTTTGGGACATAGCCTAAAAACGGCACAATGAAGGAGGCAAGAGCCTTGGCCAAAGATCCGGAACCTCAGGGGTGACAGGTGGAGGTCATCTCTGGCAAAGCATCGAGGCCTGTCAACCATGTCATCCCAAGCAGACAGATACTGGATCCCCTTGGAAAGAGACCAGAAACTAAGCAAATTGTTGAAGTCAATCATTTTTTGTTGATATTGTGGTGTCATTCTTGGTGAAGGTAGGATACTAGCCTTGAACTATCCCTTTTGTACTCCTGACTGCTTCCTGCATTGCCCTTGATGCTAGACCACTGCTCCTGTCATTGCATGTGGCCTAGTTCTACTATTCCCCAACACTTCTCCAACCCCCCCCCCCCCACATTTCTGCTCTGTGTTATCCCTGACAGTGGTCAGACATGCTAAATGTCCCAACTCTAAGGTTATGGTTTCATCCTGAAAAGGAATCGCCATTTATCAGTATTTTGAGTATTACTCTGTTGACTACTTTTTGGTAATGTTGTACAAGAAGATAAGAACTGCTAAGGGAGAGACCAGTTTAAGAGGTACATAAACATCACATGGTCCTTAAACTAATGCAGTGGTAGAAGCAACAAGGGCAAAACAAATGTGAGGGAGGTGTAGCTGACTTGCAAGGAGAAAGGAGGAAGATGGAACTATTAGAAGTAATTCTTAGCTACCTATCAACCTACCCTGTGTTTATTTCTTCCTCTGGTTCATCCTTCTGCCTTCCACCACTCTCTATTTTTTTCATACACTACATTAACCACACTCTAGGTGCTTCTGCCTCAGCTTGTTTTTTATTTCAGTGCCTTATCTACTTTTAACACCCCATCTTCACTGTGTTAACTGTTTTTTTCCTGTCCACTGCATAATTTCCTAGAAATCATCTTTGGATCACTTAACTGACTATGCCACAGCATGTCATCCTCTTATTTCCTAATCTTGATTCTCTCCCATTTTTGCACCATTAATGGTCCCTTACCACTCACACTGTCTGGGTGCTACTAATCCCACCTTTAAAGACCCTCAAGGCTTAGCTGTATCTGCCCATGATCCATGCCTTTATGGTCAAGCTAGACATCTGCCTATGCAGTCCCTTTTCCTTGATGCAATAAGCTTCTATCCTCCTATTCCAAATATTCTCCCGAGTTCCTGAACTTCACATTACTGCCTTTCTATCACTAAGCAAGCTTTACTTCTTGGCTTTAGTGGGTAAAAAGTACTGAATGCAGATTTTATAAGTTCAGTACACTTTATTTACAAGGATGAATAGCAAAATAAAAACAAAACTTCACTTGTTACCAAGAAACAAAGTTTTACAAATCATTCAGCAGAATACTCAGTTCCTGGTAAATCCAGGCATTCTTTCACTCGGATCTTCGGGTGCTTATGTTACTCCTTAATCTTCTGTAATGCAATAAATCCACCAGCTGGCAATTATTAACAGTACTGACTCCTAGTAAAGTGCTACCACTTCCATGAGAGACAATCACCTATGTCTTTCTAGGTTCTTCCCTCTCTTAAGCAACTCACAGCATGTGCTTTCACTTACTTTCTGCTATTGTGTGCCAAGTTCTATTACAATGCCTAGCATAGATATCCTGGCTATCTCATGCTTTAAGTCATATTTCTTGCAGTATGAATCTGTTTTCTAAAACATAACATAGAAAAACAGTATATTTTTACCAAAACCAGAACCCTTATATAAAACAATGATACTACCTTTACACTAAACAAAAAATAGTACTTCCACAAGAGCACAGTATATTTTCTTGTTACTAACATCCACTACTTTATAATCTATCCCCCAGGAACATGCAACACTTGCTTCAATATTATGCAGGATGGATCACAGAATCCAGATAAAGACATTCATGGTACCTGGCTCAAATATCCCAGTGTCAAATCTAGGATGGACATAAACCTTGCCTTGCCTAGTCACTCCATGAAATAATTCACTCTAGGCACTAGACAAGTGTCAAACTTGGACAAAACATTCAGTTTCCAAAAGGCACTACAAAATCTTATGCAGTTGTCTACTCTTGGAGCAAGACAACTGGACTGTTTCTTTGCTCTGGAGCTCTTCACTAGCTTCCTGTTTAAACATGTTTCTCACTTGCTCACTTGATGTCTTTCTCTGAGACTCTGGTGCTTTAAACAGTTTTAGATTTCCCTTCTTTCCTGGCACAGTCTTGATATGATGATGAATTAAGTTTGTTCTACCAGATAGCTCTATAAAAGTTATTGATATCTATCTCAGTTCACTGGCCAACTACAGAAACTTTAGTTAGTAGTTTAGTAGTTTTTCTTCATGGTTTATTAACACATTTATGTTATATACCTGCTCTGCTCTTCTCTTTCTAGTTTGCCTCATCTTGTAGGTCACTTAATTCATTTCCTCTGTTATTTCAAAGGGTCCGTGTAGTCTTGATAGGAATTTATTTTCAGCAAAGCAGACAAACACTACCATTTTTCCACCCTGTTCTAAACTCACTGACATTGGCATTCTTGTTATACAAACTCTGGTACTGTTCTTGTGTTCTTTACATAAATTCCTTCACTACTAACATAACCATTTTCAATCTATGCTGTAAGTTTGTTAGTGTGCCATTACTCTTAAAAATGAGGCATTCTCTTATTCCCAAATCTGCTTAGCTATGTCCAGCAAACCTCAGAGGCGTCTCATACATAATAATTCAAATGGGTAAATCCTTTTGAAACTTGGGCTACTTCTCTTTCAGTAAATAAAATGTAGGGAAGCTACAGTTGTGTAAGTAAACTTACCATAACAGAAGGTGTACAAATGATCACTGGTACAGTAGCCCTAACTATAAGGGCTAAACCCTGCCAAAGATATAACAGCTGACCAGCTTCCAATGCTTCAGGGCACATTCAATGCATCCAAACCTACAGTCAGCTCAAGCTGAGCTGACTAAATATACAAGTTTGGCCTCCAAGCCCTTCAGAGCTTTCATGCCAACAGACAGAGGGAGGCTAAGCTCCAAAAGGACAATGCTAGGAACAAAAATAAATAAGTGTGCATACCCTGGCATAAACAACACAACAAAAAACAAGGTGGAATGGAGTGAGGGAAAGTACAGTTTTGTACCTACCATAAATGTAGATGTCCGATAGACATGCAACTGCAGTCATAACATGTGGGTTGTCCTGCCTCAGGCAGCCCTCAGTCGGCCGGATTCCAAAGTCTGGGTCCAACGTCGGCTGATGTCGCATTTCTCTCCGACGTCAGAGCGGCTGGAGTACATAAGCATCAGCTGACGGCATTTTCTTCAGTGTTTCTTGCCCCAGATGCCAGGTGCCCTCCAAGGAAGGCTGTAATCAAATTGGAAGACAAAAACAGGATTCCAAACAAATAAATGAGCAATAAAACAAATACACCATAACAGATATCCCCAGCTAAGAGTAACAGGGATAGGAGTGGACCCTAGGCATAGAGGGGTATGGAGGGAGGGAAAATCCGACTGCAGTTGCATGTCTATCGGACATCAACATTTATGGTAGGTACAAAACTGTACTATGTCCTTCAAGAATGCAACTGCAGTCATAACATGTGGGTAGAATACCATAGCTTAGCTGGGGAGGAGGTATGCTCTAGGAAAGAGATGGTGTGGCAATCAAACCCTGCAGGACTGCGAAGCAAAGCCTGCTCTGGATCTGGAGTATAGAGGGAGATTGTAGTGTTTGGAGAATGTATGCACGGAGCTCCATGTAGCAGCTTCTAGAATGTCCTTGGTAGGCACCCCTCTTAAGAATGCTGTAGAGGTGGCTGTAGCTCTGGTGGAATGTGGTCTGACATCAGCTGGAACAGTCTTTCCATGAAAGGAATAACAGAATCTGATGCAATGTCCAATCCATTTAGAAATAGTCTGTTTTGAAATTGCTTTTCCTTGGACTGCTGGGGCGTAAGCTACAAAAAGTTGTTCAGACTTCCTACTGGCCTTTGTTCTGTCCAGGTAGTATCGAAGTTGTCTGTGAATGTCCAAGGTATGCAACAGTCTTTCCCCCTTATTCTCAGGATTGGGGAAGAAAGCAGGCAGATGGATGGCTTGATTTAAAGAAACCCTAGAAACCACCTTTGGCATAAAAGTAGGGTTGGTCCTTAATGAAACCCTGTCTCTATGAAAAATGATAAAGGGTGGTATTGCCATTAGGGCCTGAAGCTCCGAAACCCTTCTTGCTGAGGTAATTGCCAACAGGAAAGCTGTCTTCCATGAGAGAAATTGCAAGTCGACTGAAGCTGCTGGCTCAAATGGAGGTAGAGTCAGTTTTTCTAAGACAAAATTGAGGTCCCAGGCTGGCACTGGGGCCTTTCTTGGCGGCTTAATGTTCTTGATTCCCCTGAGGAATTGCCTTAGTAAGGGGTGAGAAAAAACAGGAGGACCAGTGTTGTATCTAGCTGAAATAGCAGATGCATGTATCTTTATGGAAGAATATGAGAGGCCGTTCTTTAACATATCTGCCAAATATTCCAAGATGAGTGGGATGTTCAACAATGATGCATCATGTCCCTTGCTGGTATTCCAATTGCTGAATCTTTTCCACTTTGCTAAGTAAACCTTTCTGGTGGATGGTCTTCGAGCCTCTGTTAGTATCCGCTGAACTTCCTTGGAGAGATAAGCTGAAGTTATTTATGGGATCTCCCAGGCTGTTAGCTGCAGTGTCAGAAGATTTGGATGCAGTGTTTCGAAATTGTGTTGAGTCAAAAGTAGAGGCCACTGGAGGAGGGCCCACCTCCTGGTGTGGCATATGCTCCGTAGTAGTGGGTACCAGTGTTGTCTTGGCCAGTCCGGAGCTATTATGATTCCCTTGGGCTTCTCTGCTTTGATCTTTAGTAATACTGAGGTCATCAGTGGCAGAGGTGGGAATGCATAGATTGCTAGGGAGTTCCAGTTGAATGAGAGGGCATCTATTTTCCAAGCTTTTGGATGGTATGTCCTTGTGCAAAATTTTGGTAGAAGATGGTTGAGGTGAGAGGCAAATAGGTCCACTTCTGGCTTGCCCCATGTCGAAGTGAGTTGTCTGAAGGCCTTCGGATGTAACCTCCACTCGTGTGGATCTGTGAAATTCCTGCTTAGGCTGTCCGCCAACACATTGTCTTTTCCTGGAACAAACTGGGATTGTAACTGGATGTTTAGGTTCAGTGATTTCTCCCAAAGCTGCATTGTCAGTCTGCAAAGGGGTAAGAGTGGGTGCCCCCTGCTTGTTTATGTACCACATCACAGTGGTGTTGTCTGTCCGTATCATTAAATGGCCTTGCTGGAGTTGGTGTTGAAAAGCCTCGATGGCATGCATTACTGCCAGCATTTCCTTTTGGTTTATATGCAGATGTGTTTCCTTTGGAGACCATTGTCCTTGTATACACCTGCCTTCCATGTGCGCCCCCCATCCAAGGTCTGAGGCGTGTGTAGTCATGGTCTGTGTTATCTGTGGTTTTTTGAATGACATACCTGTGTTTGCCTGGCTCACGAGGCCCACCATAGGAATTCCTTTTGTAGGCATGGAATGAGTGGTATGATTGTCTCCAAGTTGTTGCTGTGTTGAGACCAAATGCTTTTTAGGTACCATTGAAGCTTTCTCATGTGTAGTCTTGCTAATGGAACCAGGAGAATGCAGGATGCTATGTAACCCAGGGCCTGTAGGAATCTCCTTGCAGTCATCTGGGTGAGTTTTGCTAAACCTTTGAAGTAATGAGTTAACTTCTCTTGCTTGTCTTCTGTCAGGTAAGCCATCTGAGAGGCTGTGTCTAGTTTGGCTCCTAAGAAGATTATTTGCTGGGATGGCTGCAGTCTTGACTTTTGGAAGTTGACTGTGTATCCCAGAGCTTGAAGTAATCGTATGACATAATCCAGGTTTTTTGTCAACATCAATTTGTCGTCCGCTTGTATGAGGCAGTCGTCCAGGTACGGATAAATTTGTATACCCTGGAGCCTGCAATGAGCAATTACTGAAGCCAGGCATTTTGTAAATACTCTGGGCGCAGTAGATAAGCCAAATGGCAATGCTGAGAATTGATAATGCTCTGGCCCTGCAAGAAATCTGAGGTATCTTCTGCAGCTGTGTCTGATAGGGACATGCAGGTATGCCTCCTTGAGGTCCAGAGTAATCAGCCACGACCCCTTGCCCAGCATGGGAAGGAGTTGCTGTAGAGTCAGCATTTTGAACTTTGGTACTATGAGAAAGGTGTTTAATGCGGACAAGTCCAGTATTGGTCTCCACTGAGATTCTTTTCTTGGAACAAGGAACAGTCTTGAGTAAAATCCCTGGTCTTGTTCTTGTTGTGGAACTCTTTCTATTGCTTTCATTCGAGTCAGCAGAGTGATTTGCTTGATAGCCTCTGCCCTCTGATTTTGTGGTAGGTTTGGCATGCCTTGTTTTCTTGGTAAGGTATGAAAATGAAACCTGTACCCTCGGTCTATAATGTCCAAAATCCATTTGTCCTTTGTCAGTCTGTGCCAGTTTTCTGCAAACAGAGATAATTTCCCGCCCAAGGGAGCTTCTAGTTGTTCCCTGGTAGGCGGTAGTAGAGGAAAGTCATTGAGATTGTGGTTGTGGGGCAGGTGAAACCCCTGCGTCACTTCTTTGGTTTCCTGGCTGCCATTGTCATCCCCTGTAAGGGCCTCTGTATTGGCCTCTTCCTCGGCCACGTCTGTTCTTACCCCTTTGAAACTTTTCTGGATTAGGAAAGGACCAGTTTTTTGAAGGCCAATTCCTACTGAATCTGGGGGGTTGAACCTGGAGGAAATCTTTCACACTCTGAACTGATTTTGCTTTTTCTTCGATGGTCTTTAACACATCCTTAGCATTTGCACCAAAAAGCTTGTTCTTTTCCAAAGGTGCATCCAGAAGTTTTGCTTTTACATGATCTGGTAGAAGTTGATCTTTTAACCAAGCATGTCTACGAATGACTGCCCCTGTCATAGCTGCCCTACATGAAGCTTCCAGTGCATCATATCCACACTGCAGGAAGTGATTGCTTACTTGCTGAGTGTTATGTACAGCTTCCTGCAAAGTCTTCCTGTCTAAAGGATCAGGAGTGGCTAATGTTTTTTGTAAATCTTCTAACAGATAATCCTGATATTGTAACATATGAAAAAGGCAATTTAAAGCTCTCATAGATAAGGTAGTGGATGTGTAAACCTTTTTGCCCCATCTCTCTAATGACCTAGCTTCCCTGTTGGAGGGCAAAGGATTTTTTGAGGTGGAGGCTGAAACTCCTTTAGGCCCCTGAGAAATAGTTTCCAAATCAGCAGTATGGGCCCTGAATAAATGGGAATGAGTTTCTGGGACCCTGTAATACCTGTCTGGCTTGGCTGGAGCAGGAGGAAGAGAATCAGGGGTAGCACTAGAGTCAGAATACAAATCATCCAGAACATCAAGTACAGGAGGAATAGCTAAGAGCCTGTGCTGAGGCTTCTTAAGGAAAGTCCTAAGGCATTTCCTAGAATCAGAATATTCCTGACCTTGCCACTTGAAATGTTCCCTCATGGTATGCAGAACTTCCCCAAAAGAAATATCCTCAGGAGGGGAGGCTGAGGGGATGGAATCTTCTGCATCCGAGTCCTCATAGGTCTGGAAGAGCTCTTCCTGGCTATCTGAGTGGACAGAGCCCTCAGAATCTTCATCTGAAGGAGTAGGATCAGAGGGTTCAACCTGGGGCCTTTTATCAGGAGGAGGCTGGGATCCTCTCTCAGGATGGGCCTGTGAACCTCTAATCATGAAAATCAAATCAGCAGCCATGGACATAATTTGTGTCTCTGGAGTCGGCTGAGGTAAGGATTTAGAAGTAATATGCTTTGTTTTGCTGGCTGCCTTAGCCCTAGTGTAGGCCTTAATAGACATGGCCATAGGGGCCTGGCAGCTCCACGTGCAGGAGTGACCTTGTCTACAGCAATGGTCTCGGGCATTTCCTCGGTTTCGGTATCCGGAGGAAAATCTATAACTGGCGTCGGAGTAATGTCTGGAATCGGAGTCGTCGGTAATGTGGTGTCTTCGGTTCGGAGCGGTGGAGAGACCATCTCAGAGGGAACCGGAGCACTCGCGCTAGGTTTTGGCGTGGAGTCGGTGGTAGACGCGGGCCGAGGATGTCGGTCACGGTCTTTTCGCTTTTTGGGAGTTTGCGATGTCGGAAGATCCGACGGCATGGTGTAAGCAAAATTATCGCCGAAAAAATCTTCAGCGAACTCCGCCTGGTGCCCGAGAGTGTGCTTGTTGAAGCGAGCACAGGCTACACAGGCCGAGACGTCGTGGTCTGGGCCCAGGCAAGGGAGGCAGTAAGAGTGGAAATCCTTATGAGGTATTTGTTTACCACAAGAAAGACAATTGTTAACTTTTCCAGTAATTTCTGACATCGGCTGAGGCAAGAAAAGGTCCCCAATGGGGTACTTAGCTTTTTTGATGACTTCGGTATCGTAGAATACAGGAGCTGACCGACCGGCACTTGCGAACTGCTTCTGCTTCGGGCACCGCGCGGCAAGAAAGACTGAAGAAAATGGCGTTGGCTGATGCTTATGTACTCCAGCCGCTCTGACGTCGGAGAGAAATGCGACATCAGCCGACGTCGGACCCAGACTTTGGAATCTGGCCAACCGAGGGCTGCCTGAGGCAGGACAACCCACATGTTATGACTGCAGTTGCATTCTTGAAGGACATCGGCGACTGTAGCAGTGATCATTCGAACATCTACTGTTAAGGTAAGTTTATTTGCACAACTGAACTATGTTCATCATACTGATCACTGCTGCAGAAGCCTTTGTTGTAGGGGTAGACTACCCTAGCTTACTACAATTGGGAGGTTGAATCGAAAGGGTCTAGGAGCCCCTGGATAATGGTACTAGCAAAGCCTGATCTAGACCTAGAAAAGGAATCAAGCTTGCAATGCCTCGTAAATATATGTAGAGAGGATCAATTTGGTCCTTCTAAAAACACTTCTAGAATCCAGCTCTTTGCAAAAAGCCATAGAAGAAGCCAAGGCCCTGGCAGAGCTGGCCTTGACCCTCCCTGGAATAATTTTGTTGTGGTGAGTATAACAAAAGGAAATAGCCTGAGACAGCCATTTGGAACTAGTCTGTTTTGACATAAGCTGTCTGCTCTTCTTGCCTTTACAAAAAATGAACAACTGATCCCAAGACCTGAAAGATTTAGTTCTGTCAAGATAATACCCGAGTTGTCTGTGAACATTCATGATATGGGATATCTTTTCTCCCTCATTTTTAAGTTCAGGAAAGTGAAAGATAGATAGACAGTTTGGTTTAAAGTAAACTTGATACCACTTTAGGCATAAAACAAGGATTACTTTTCAAAGAAACTCGGTCTCTGTGCAAAATGGGATACAGTTGACTCACCATAAGAGCTTGCAACTCAGATACTCCTCTTACAGAGGTCAGGGCAATCAATAAACTGTTCTCCATGTTAAGAACCTCAAGACAACCAGATTAGCTGATTTAATGGAGTTAGTGTTAGCTTCTCTATCACAAAATTAATATCCCAAGGAGGCGTCAATCATTTTATTTAAGGCCTCTTGTGCAAACCCCTTTATGGCATGGGAATGCATTGAAAGAAAAGAATCCAGGGGCAGGCATACTGAAGTAGCCTATAAATGAACCTTTATGGAGGAGCAAGAAAGGCATAGGATACTAACTCACAAAAAATATATAAAACCAGAAAACAACTAGCCCTGAATGGGTGCTGGTTATGTTATTGGCCCCAACTACAAACATTTTCCATTTGTAAATATATGATTATCTAGTAACATGCTTTCTTATCTCCATTAGTACCTGCTGCACATCCTCAGTAATCAGGTCAGATATACCCTTGAGATCAGTGAAAAGGGTGGAAAAGCATACAGGAGAATTCCTGTCCAAGGAAAGGAAAAGACATCTGTTTTTCCAGCCCTTCCTGTATGGAGTACTGGTGCAAAATCTTGCAAGCTGATTGTTCAGAGAGGAGGCAAACACCTGAGGAAATCCCTACAGATGGATCAAATCTTGAAAGACCCCACTGATCTAGTTTCCATCTGTGAGGGTCTGCCCTTGACCTGTTCAGCTTGTCTACCACACAATTTTGCTCTGATGGAATGCAGGATGCCTGTAGAGTGAGATTGTGCTGTGATGCTATATATCTCAAGCTAACATGGCTGGTCTGCAAAGGGGGACAACCTTGTTCTCTCTTGTTTGTTGCTATACCACATGACTGTGGTGTTTCCTGTAACAACTTAACATGGCCCAGAGACCAAAGATCATTCACAGAGAGTTCAGTGCCTTGATAAGAGTAAGCATCTCTTCTATATTTCTGTGCTTGTGGCTGCCCTTGGTGTCCCGCTCACCTTGAACTTTTATCCCTCCTGAAACTGCTTTCCAAACAAAGTCTGTGGCATCTGTGGTGAATGACTGCTTTGGAGCAAGGAGGGAGAAGGGAAGACCTAGACTCAGGGAAATTTGATAGTTCTACCAAGTGATTTCTCTGCTGACAAACCTTAGCATTGGCATTTGAAAAGACAAAAGATGTTGGTGCTGGAACCAAACAGACTTCCAATACTGCTGTAGCTATCTCATGTAGAGTCTTGCCAATGGTATCATGAGAATCATAGATGAAATGAAACCCAAAATCCAGAGGTATTCCCTCACAGTGACCGAAGCCTGGGTGGAATACCTTAGAAATTGATCTAGATATAGACCTATTTTTTCATAAGGAAGGAAAGTTCTTTGAACTGAGTTGTCTACTTGATACTCCATGAACACAATCTTGTGTGAAGGAGTCCTAAAAGACCTCTGAATGTTCTCTTAGAATCCTACCTTGTGTACAAGATCTCTCAACCAAGTGAGAGACTCCTGTCACCTTGAAAAAGACACTGCAAAGATAAGCAAGTCTTCTAAATATGGAAAAATGTAGATATTTTGTAACCTGCAATACGCTACAATTGGAGGTAGATACTTTGTAAACACTCTTGGTGCAGCAGATAGTCCAAAGGGTACAGCATAAAACTGATAATATGATCCAGACAAATAAACTTTAAGAAACATATGAAGTCTGGATGACTAGGGATGCAATAATAAGCATTTTTTAAATCTAGTGTTACCAGAAAACTTAAATGCGGAAGAAGAGGTAGCAGGTTGTGAAGAGACATCATTTTGTACTTGGGCACTACTACTACACACAGGCTTAGAAAGACAGATCAGGAACTGGTCTCCAAGCATTTTTCTTTCTTTGGCATTAAAAACATCCTTGAATAAAAAAAAAAAAAAAACTTTCCCAACTTGAGAAGGAGGAATTGATTCTATCACTCCCTAAGCCAGCAGGTGTTGAAGGACAGGAGGATATAATGGAACCTGGTCTGGTGGATGAGGAACTACCACCTGGAAAGGAGAGATTTCCTCCCACTAGCATCTGTAACTTTGATGAATGATCTTCAGAACCCATTTGTCTGAAACCATATGTTGCCAAAGAGAAAAGTGGAGACTCAGACTTTTTGGAAGGTAAAAGGGACTACCAGGAAGGGGGGGGGGCAAAGCTCCTTTAAAAGTCACTCTGATTTGTTGGATGCTCTGTTTTTTGGAGGGTTCCTGAATTGTTTTTAATTTTGCCCACATTTTGTTCAGCGTGTTTGTTTTTTACCAAGATAAAATGGGGGGGGGGGTGTTACAGAATCCCACAGCAAATTTTTAAAAGGTGGGCTAAATACCATAGAGATTCCCTGTATCAGTTTACCCCTTTCACCACATTTTTGATAAGCTCTGCAGCTGAAGAACCAAAAATTAAATCTCTATCCAAAGTAGAGTTTGAAATCTCATTTTCCATATCATCTGGGAGGTTCTGAGAAATGCAGCCAGGCAAACCTCCTCAAAACAGTACCAGTGACCATAGCCCTGGAAGAAGTGTCAATGGAGATGTTCATCATGGTGAACATTACTGCAGTAGTGTTAGCTATATGGGTTATATCCTCTCAAGGATATAATAGTCGGACAACTTCCAAATATTCAGTGTACCTTCCATACACCCAAACAGACAAAACACAGGTTTGGGCATGAAACCCTTTATAACTTTACTGCCACAGAAAAGTCCACTCCTCTGAGGCATTTGAGGATCAACTGCCAGCTTGTGCTTTCCTTTGCTGGGCAGATAAGTTCCCTTGGAAAAACAATCTCCATTTTCTTAATTTTGTTGCTGTTTTATTGCTTTCCTCTTCAGGAAAGTTACTTTAATGCTAGGAGTGTGTTTTAATGGACTGTCTCAAGACGGAGCACTTGTTTTTTCTAACAGTTTAAGAATGGTGTAAGTTAACTGAAAACATTTTTTTCTGTGTTAAAATAGTGTTTATTTTACTTTTGTAAGGTTGGCATTAGTGTTTTAAAGTGCGTTTACTATTTTTTTATGTTAAAAAAGTAACATTTGTGGACTGGTAGTGTTTACCGACAACTGCTGCTTTCCTCCCCAAGAAAGAGGCACCATTTTTGGCTTGAACAAGGAACACACTACTGATCCCGCAGTCAGTTCTTCCAGCCACAAAAAGAAAAACAATTAAGCAAAAAGCTTGTGCTACCACACTAGGGCTAGCATTTTGCCTCAGCCACAGGTGGGTAACTTGGTTGTGGTCATTTGTTGTATCTCAGACCACTCAACTTTTAACCCAGATCCCTCCAGTGTACCATGTACAGCTACTATGAAATGGGGTTTAGCCTTGTCCTCTGCGACTGTTGGGGTCTCCTCAGTGGCAAGGGAAAGCCACTCCAATTGGTCCTAGTAACAGCAACCTGGAAGTTTTCCCTGTAGTGTCAGAATGCTGTGCCCATCTCTGAGGAAGCTGCTGCTGCCATTAGTAACATGGCTGGCCTCATTTTTCTTGCCAAAAAGAAACAGAAAACCAAGCATGCATCTATTCCTCCTCAATTTTCTTTGGATATGAGTAGTTTACTGGATTTGGCTTGGGGTTCAATTCAGGCTATCAATCCTTCTTGTAAAGTTATTTCCGGTAAAAGAAAAAATTGATTCCTCTTTTTTCTGAACAGATTCAAGAGTCTGACTCTTAACAGGAAGATGCATGGAACGATACAGGGTTTTTTCCTCAGAGTTCTGATTCAGTCTCAGAAGAGAGCTTAGTTTCTATTTCCACCTGTGGGAATTTCTCTTTCTCTGGGACTATTGCTATAAAGTTCCAGTGTTTTCTGTGGTAGAACACTGAGGTTTTTCACTCTCTCAGAAAATTCTATGATTTGTTACAGACAGATTTTCCAGAACCTACACCCATTCCTCCTGTTCTGTCTGCTATAAAAGATGTGTGTGTGTGTGTGTGTGTGTGTGTGTGTGTGTGTGTGTGTGTGTGTGCGTGTGTGTTAATGCCTGCAATTTTCCTTAAAGGCGGACAGGATGTATAAAGTTGCTCAGGCTTTTAAATTTTTATACACTATTCACCAAACCTGACCCAGCAGCTACAGCTTTAAGTTGATCCCAGTGCCATTAAGTTACTTAGTTCCACTCCTACTTTTTCTGATAAGGATGGGAAATTTATTGATAGGTATGGGAAAAAAGTATATACTTCTGTAATTCTGATTTTTAGAATTGTGAGGCTTATACATTAAAGTTTGTTCTAACAAATTGGGAAAGTATGAGAAATGTTTTATCTGCAGTTTCTTCTTGTGAAGAAAAACGTGTTTTAAATAATTTAGCTTCTTCTACTACACAGATCACTACTCGTTCTTTGCAGTGTGTGTGTGTGTGTGTGTGTGTGTGTGTGTGTGTGTGTGTGTGTGTGTGTGTGTGCATAAGTCTGTTGATACTTCTTCCAGGGCTATGGCCACTGGTACTGTTTTGAGGAGGTTGAAAGCCTGTATTCTCGGATGATTTATGTCTTGGGAAACATCCATCTACATCCTGCTGTGAAGCAGATATATTAAGGCAGCCCATGAACTCTAGTTGGCATCTGAAGCTATGAACAACTATAAATCATTGCTTTAGTTACATTAGAAAACTAAAAAAACAACAATTAATGTAGAGAACTCACACTAAATAACAAAACCTACTCATATCCTGTTGACATTTCCAGTATCCCAGCAAATAAATTTAGTGAAAATTTCAACATTGAGACAACTATCCAAAACCCTGTGATCTCCACAGCTCTCAAACCCCTCATTACCTCTAAACTGCATTTGCTGAAAATGCTGTCCAAAACAAGAACACTTCCTCCACGGGGCCTGATACCATATCTTGCTGATTAATAAATAGTACCAAATATGCCATGGTGGAACCTCTACATAAGTTATTTAGCCAAGCTGCCACTCCATAAAGATGACCCTACTATTAACCTTGGAAACTATAGGACCATCAGCATGACAGTCTCATTGTAAGGCCACACAGCACATTGCAACAGACCTGATTAACACACTGACATTAGAAATCTCATCAGACTAGATCCAGGGCAGTCTGGTTTTGTAAATGGTTGATCCTTTCTAATGAACCTGGTTAACATCTTTGAGAAGACCACACAAGCTGTTGATAGTGGTCACATTTTACACATAAATTACCATGATTTGACCATGCCATGATAAATAATACACTAAATGCATTACAAATTCATTCTTAAGTGGTAAGATGGACTGAAAACTGGCTAAAAGACAGAAGCCACATGGTGCAGGTGGCAGGGGTAGTGTTAGAGAACATGAATGTGACCAGTGGCATCCTGCAGGGTTCAGTGCTAGAATTACTTTTATTTAGTATTTATTTCTCTGACCTACAGACTGAAAAAGGCCTATGGCTAACAAAGTCTGCAGATGACTGCAAACTGGGACTCATTGTGAACCCCCTCCACCGACAGAAGCCCCCAGCAGGAAGTTAAACTTATAAATGACTTTTGTATTTAAAATGGCCTTTAAATTAAATGCTAAAAAAAGTGAAATTGTCATATTTGTCAAAGAAATTGACAATAACCATGTCAAAGTGTAAATCTAGATAGAGACCTGTTAACCTGGATTGACAATTTCCTTTCCTCTGATCACCATGTAGCAACAACTATCAGGAAATCATTCTACTTGGAGCAGCTGATCGCTAAGGGAATATCATCCAAATCAAAATGAATTACTGTCCTTTGTATTCAGCACTGATCAGACCTACCTTAGAATACAGTGCCTCACTAGATATATCAAAACTGCTGAGAACCGTTGGGGTCTTTCCAACTAACAGGCTAATTGGCTTAAACTCTTTAAGTTATCAAAAAAGACTAGAAGCACTGCCCCCCTTTTTCTGTGTCTTATAAGCTCCTCATAGGAAAACTATGCCTTGCCTTCTGAGCAGCCACGGACCCAACAGTACCTTCATAAATAAAACAGTCCCACAAACACGAGAACAAGAGATTTACACCTGCTTCACCAGCTCAATAAAACAAAGTACAGAGACAAATTTGTTACTCAGACCCTCCCTCACCTCTGGAATAGAGTCCCTCCTGCTGATAAAGCAGTGTGATACATTATTTCCTTTAAATGAAACTCGGATAATTGGCTGGGCATTCATAAATTCACCCTGGGTATGATGGGTACAGCCTTAAGACTCAGTACTGTTGAGCTTCCTATTATTCCCATGACATACAATCAATGCACTTGTCACAATGCTTCTGTATTATTAATTTAATTGCTTTAGGATTTATTAATACATTTCACTTATTTCGGTTAGATACCTGAATAAATGGACTCGACAACAGATCCTTTTCAGGCATGACCAAAGACACAAACAGAAAATTATGCATGGACTTACAGGATATACAGTTGTAAGGATATGTGAACTAATAACAGAAGTGTATGTGTTTTTGACATTGAACAGCTTCACTCCACGTAGCTCCAGTGACATAGATGGTTATTGCTGCTAAGAAGACCATTATGTCTCCACAACTATTGCTGCCAAGAAGACCACTGAGTCTCCAAGTCTACATCATTCACAACAGCCTCATCAATTCTTGCCTGTTTTCTCGTCTTGACATGAGTGCTATGCTCTTCCTAAGTACTCTGGCTTTGTCTGTCTGATGTCAGACTAGGTGCCACATATTTCAAACTTGTTGCTCTGTCACATTTGCTGCTTAGAATTAACTGTAATTCTTAGGGAAGATTATTGAATAAAGTTCTTGAGACTTATGGCTGGCCTTCAGAGCAACCCAAGACCTGAACCTAATGAACTTACTGCATATCCGTAAATCAAATGGGTCTAGTGCTACCCATTCCAGGGATTTAAATATGGCCTGTGACTTAAATAGGACATGCTGGCAGGACAGATTTGTCATCCAGCAACTGCCATGTCTTTGGAACAGGCTACCAATTCATGTAAAGCAGAGCACCTCTATGACACTGTTCAAGACGAACCTGGATGAGTGGAAGGGGCACAGTAAATCATAGCTGGCCTTAGGCATAGGCCAACTAGGCGGCCACCTAGGGCACCGCTCTAGCAGGGGCACTTTTCCAGTATTTATTTGGTGTAGATAGACCAGGATAGGGGCACTGGGTGGTGTGGTGGGGGGTGCCATGGAGCCCTTTTGCCTAGGGCACCAGTTGACCTAAGGCCGCTCCTGCTGGGGATATTGCCTACAACCCTACTGGGTATGGACAGTTATCACTAAATGCAATCTTGGGTATTGACTAGTACCTCTACAGTATTACATTGGGTTGAAATGACTAAGCTTAAAATGACCTCTGGGTCGATAGCTTAGTAATCTCCTATGATCCTATGATTCTGTCCCAGTCTGCACTGTAGCTGTTATCAGTTTCATCATATTCTTTATATCTTATTTCACACTATTTGATTGTCAGTTATTTTTGCAACACATTCTAAACTTTCAATTGTTTATACAATTGCTCTAAGAAATACATCTTGTGCAGATCAGACAGTAAAATGGAAATCTCATGAATCTAGATCTCAATAAAGTCATATTAAATGTCAATAAATTTAAGTTTTCTTAACTAGCTTTATCTACCAGAATCTCTGCTTTGCTTCTAACACAAAAAAGGACACATCGTTTTGTACTGAGAGCCTTCATCTACTGTAAGCAATAGGCAGCTCCCTTTTAATAATTGTATTCAAATCTTGTGAATGAACAGAAATGTGAATCACGTCCTACTTCAGAAATGTGACTACTGTCTCATCCTGTTGTCTCTCTGTTTCTAAATGACACATAAGCTTTCCATTCACTTTGGGTCCTGATCGGTTCTACTTCAGAGAGCTACTGGTAATTTTCTTGGAAAAGGCATTACTGTGACAGTTTCTGGACTTAAACGAATACGATTTCCCACTGTGACAGTCCATACCTCTCAGCTATCCAGATATTCACAGAATGTCCAGATTTTTGTCTCATACATTTGGTCTGTTCCTCATAAAATTTGTGTTTTTTTTGGATTATTGTGGCAAATCAGTGAGGACAGAATTCACTAAATAATAGCAGACATTTGACTTTCAGACTTCATAGCCTTCAGAAAATGCATGGTTACACAACCCCTTCCACTCTAGTAACTTTAATAGAAGCTTTTTTCCACAAGCTGTGAGACTTCTGAACTTCAGTAATAGCATACACCATGCTGGTCACCGAGGTCTGGAGTTACAACGCTGAAGTAATTCACAGACATATGCAATGATTCTATGAAAGTACAATCTTATATCTTATGTGCAATATTAACAATGCCAATTTAACATTCTGTGCAATATGCCAAGTTAGCATTCCATGCAATTTGAAATCTGATTCTGATCTGTGCAATATATTATCTGTGCAATACTTTGTGTACTGACGAAGACATATAAGTGGAACAGTCCTGGTGCATGTCATTGAACTTGCTACTGCACTACATAAATGTCTTACTGTTTTTACTGTTGGATTAGCATTAGTATATGTGTTATTGTTGTATTAATATCAGTATATGTTGTATGTACTTTGAGTTTGAAGTAACACAATTTCATTCAGTTGCACTGTTGTGCGGTCTGAATGACAATAAAGTTCACTTTGACTTTTTCTAAGTTTATAAGAGCAATATTTAAAATGTGTCCCTATTTTAGGGGATTTGGATCAATCATTTGTAGCTTTGTCTAGATTTTTTGTGCTAAGAGGTTGAAAGGTATGCAGTATGCAAACAAATCATCAGAGTCATGCAAAATTCTACTGTTTTGGCTCTATAAAATATTTCCAATAGTTTTGCAATGTGCAACTCTTCTTGAAAATATCTGGTCTGTGTTTGACCACTGTGAATACATTTCACCACGTCGACCTTGCCACAATATAAATGAGCCGAAATGTTAAGCAAATTACCTTCCTGATCCAGTGTTGATCTCTGAAAGGGAATAATGTACTTTCCTATTTTTTTTTTTTCACATGTCAATAGCTTTTGACCAATGCATTTCCTTTGTGCCTGGTTATATCAGCACTGTCAAAACTGTTTTCCTTTCTATGCCTTTCAACCTGAAATACTTAAAAAGTACATTCTGACAAAATATTTCGGTCACACGCTGTCAACACTAAATTCAACACTGTTTATTAATTCAGAGCCTCTGTTGCAATTATCTAGATGCATTTCCTCCTTACCCTCCGATTTTACAGCATCAGCTCTTTATATTTTAACAGTATCAAGAAATACTTGATTTCTTATTTTGTCTCAATAACATGTAGATTCTTTGACACCATCTTATTTTTTTCATTTAGAAGTTTCTGCAAAATAACTAACACAGCATCTACAGAAATGGCGAAATGCAGAATGTCCCTCCCATGCTTTAAGCCACATCAAGTACATATGGTTTGAATTTGAAATGTCATATGAAGCTTGAATTTCAATTGCCTTCGGTGCACCTTCTACCTCTTTCTTATTGTCACATCTGTTACTACACACTGTACAGTATGGGGGGGGGGGGGCAAATGAAGAGATGAAAAGTCAGCAAGGGACAGTAGTGCTGAAACTGAATTCATCCTCAAGTCTTGGTGAGTACCCTTCATGAGGTGGACCCCGTTTTCACAAAATCTCACCAAGGCAACACTGATATACAGACTGTATTTATACAGTATATATCACAGACAGAAGTAGGTCAAAAACTAAAAAAGATAGCTGGGTGCACAAGACCCAGGATAAAAAAGTGCCCAATCCTGGAAGGCGCACTGGTGCCAGGACTGGAAAAGATGACAGTGTAGAATCCTCAAAATATAGAAACATTCCTACAGGGGGGCCATGCCAGGCCCAGGTGAGGATGGCCCCCTTTTGTAGACGGAAGTAGCAGTCCACAAAAATCACAAAAACTGATAAAGATGATAAAGTGGACTATTGAGTATAAGAAAGAAATTATGTATTGTTACTATTATGCAAAAAGCCCAGAATTTCCAGACATAAGATATACAAAACGATTAAGAGAGAAATTGGAGGAAAGAAAAATACTTCCACAAGAAAAACTGTTAGAAGCTTCAAATGAAAATTTGTGCCATTAATACAACAGATTTGTGGGAAACAGTATACAGATCAAGAAATATTGATCTGCTTGGAAAAAGAAGTATCCGAGGAAGTGTGAAAATATAAACAACAAAACCAAGAGATATTTGAAAAGTATAAAAAAGAAATATGGGTATGAGAAAGAAAGAAAGATTTGATATGGTGCAATATTTATGCAAAAGAGAAAGCCAAATTAATCAATGTAAAGAAGGTAGCCCCAAAGATATTTGAAGAGAAATACAGGCAAAGACATTCGGATATGGGAAATTTCCCAATAAAAAAAATAATATCACAAAGATGGAACGCAGAAAAGAAGATCAAAATTTTTACCTGCACTTTTGGTCCATTACTCAGAAAATGTGTGGTTTGCTTGCTAATCATTAGGGACTGAAGTCACTAAATAATAACATATATTTGAGTTTCAAACTTTTAGTTCTCTCAGAAAATGCATGCTAAAACAAATCATTTTATTCTATAACAGCAGTGTTTAAAATCTGTTCCTATTTTTGAGGCTTTGCCCCCCCCCCTTTATTTTAGACTTTATCCAGATTTGAGTTAAGATGTTGAGAGGCATGCATACCTCTTAATTTAAACTGCAGCTGCTTCTCCCATTGCTCAGTTGATCTCTGTCTCTCACACACATGCACACCCACATACTCTTACATTTACACTTTCATGTACACACACAGGCAGACAGAAACATAAAGTGATACACACACACACACACACACACACACACTTTTCTTTCTTTTTTAATGTTTATTTTATTTCAACACTTGCTATACATTAAAAGGGCTGCTTAGTGAGCATAAAATAACGGCTTGATTGATCTCACTCACTTTCATGCACACATAAACGCGCATAAACATAAACACACATACACTTTTGTTTTTTTTGTTTTTTTTCTTCTTTGTTTTCATTTTATAGTCACTAAACAGCAAAGAATGTTGCTTAGCAAGTGCAAAATAATGTTGGCCTTTAGTTTCCTTACAGTTCAAGGTCCTCAGCAGCTTAACATGTGCAGTGACGTGTCAAACTTGTTTTTCAATGGGCATTACCTGTACATTAACACCCTGCTGGACAGCATTCATTCTCCAATCAGGATTTAATGTATGGTTTGCCCAATATCTAATGAAATGTAATACTACCTACTGCAAATACGAAACATTTAAATCTATAAAGTCAGTACTTGCATTATCGCAACCAGATTTTCTCGGTTGCGAAACTCGCATACTAGAAAGGAAATGAGTGCAGAAAACACTATAAAGTGTTTTTCTAAGTCATTACTCCTAAGGAATAACTTTGGATTACCTTAAGGACAACAAATAACTGAAAAATTCCGCTTCTTGTTTTGCGTGCATTACGCACGCACGCATGAATTCACATGGCTGCTGTCTTACTAATGAAAGGAATGTTTCCAGTGTGAGGAATGAATCCTAAGAACGAAGAGACACACACACACGAATCATGCTTTTGGTAAACTTTTTATTTCTGGCTAGTTGAAAACATGCTTGAAAAGAACCCTTTCAATGACAAAGTTGCAGCAACTGATGCTTTTCTAAAGGGAGGGTGGATTATGTGGACAGCTTACTCTGGGGTTGTTTTTCACGGAAAAAGTAGGCAGTACTACTTTGGTTTGAGTTGCAATAAGGGATATGCTGGCAGTAAAGTGCATAAAGAAACTACAGTACTTTTTCAACTTGTTATTGCTAACACTGACCAAAACCAATGGCTGTGGTAAAGAAAATGCATTATGTAACATTTTTACAGCATTCATGAACAGATTCAAGGACTGGGAAGCAATCGTTATTCTGGTTGCGATAATACGCAAGTACCATAAAGTCCAACTCATAGGACCTGCAATGACACTACAAATTCAGTTTAACAAATGTATAATATAAGCAGTCTTTAAATAGTCTCTCATCTGCATACATATGCCCTGTAGCCCAACCAAAGTACTCTCCTCATTATCCAATAATGAAATCATAATGTGGTATTTTTTACGACTGCACTTTTAAAATTGAAATGTTTTCAAACACACCATGTGGCGCACATTCTGTGCCCCTCAGACCTCTCCTACCTATTATAACCATACATACTGCTGACCTGCTTTACTTAGTCCCTCTCCTCTAATACAGCCTAGCATGTGGCATGAACCAATTACAATGCATACATAGCTTAACTGGAAAAACATATCATTCATACCAAGATGCATAAATTGACATTACACTCAAATGATCATTGTCCTAACAATACAACCTGTCAAAATACATCCCAAAAACTGTCTCATCCCAAACTTTATCAATCCCAGATCCTGCTACCATCCTGTTTGCTACAGAAAATAAACCATAGTAAACCATGACCAGAAAATGAAAGAGAAGTCATTGATTCCTGAATCATGTATGCTAGCGATGTAAAAAGCCTGTTTCAGATCTCATGTGTTTTCTCTTATTTGTGAGACTTCTTTATCTAAGGGCCTTCACTAGACCTGCCTGGTGGATTACTGCTTGCAACACTTTATCAGTTAAATGACCTCTGAATTAATAGAAAGAACATGATTAATTCCTTGTAAGTGAATTTGTTTATTATGTTACAACAGTAAATGATGCATTTTAATTGAGAGTGTTGGTGTATATTTATTTGTGTGTGTCTATGTGTGTCTCTGCCTGTATTATGTGGGAGAAATCCAATAAATGGGGGTCTAGTGTGTGAAACATGAACTGTCTTGTACTGTAGGTATAATAAATGCATTTTGTGGTGAGAGGCAAAGTCACAAATCATGAACCAAGCTCTGTAACCCTACAGTAAAAAGACATTTCATACATCACACAAACCAAGCTCCTGCTTATTCTACTCATCCGTTTCCCATATTTTCTTGTTTCTTAAGTTTTCAGTTAGGTTTCCACTGACTTTAATGGTTTATGCTAACTACCTATGATTCTACTAAAAGAGCTTTACTCAGTCTGTACAAGATTTTATGAATGGAGTATTTCATGTGTGGTTCAATTTTGTAGTTCTTAGATACTTGTTAATGATGTCTATAGTATGTTATTTTTCTATACAATTACTGCTCATTGCTATCCAAAAACAAACATGCTAACTGTATAGATCAACCAGCCTGCCCACTGTAAACTGAGCATATATGAATAGAAAAAAGTCTGGCCACTGAAGTACTATTGAATGGCCAGACTTTCTATTGGCATATGCTGGGGGACAGCAAATATGAGAAAAATCATGTACGTTTTGCAATACTAAAGAAACAAACATACCTGATTTTTTCTTGTATTTCGCCACTTTTTAAACATTGAAAAAAACTGCAACAAAAATTGTCTTTTCATCTTTGCTTCTCCATTACTAAATTGATGTACTGTACAAGTGAGGGAACGCAAGTCCCATACACATGTACAGTACATTAGTTAACAAGTAAGAATGTGGAATAAGACCGAAGAGCAGTTATACAGACACTATTTCAGAAAGGTAAGCAATTTATTTCTTAAATAATGTCATTATATAAAAGCAACAACCCACTTTTGCTTGTGGGTACATTAGGATTTACTCACAGGTGGCTTTGTGTAATTCAGCAGCCATGAGTAAATCCTGATATATCCATGCACAGTTGTGGATCATTGCTTAAATATATTTCAGCAATGTATTGAGAATTATGTTAGGACTTGTTAGACTTGATTTTATTGTCTGGTTAGTTTCTTTTTACTTTATTTAAGTTATGTTTTACTTTTGCAAGAAGAGAATCAGTCTGTGTTTTATTTTTACTTTGTTTTGCTTTTTTTCTTTAAAGTAAGTAAGATTTGGATTTGGGGGTTGTTTTACGTCAGATAGGGTGTTGTGGAGTTGGATGTATGTCTGCATTTTGCAGGTGTACTGTGAGAATTCTTACTTTAGTTTTTAGCAGGTATAAAGAAATGGCAGGTTTAGAGAAATTTTAGCAGGGTTGATGATGTGCAAATGATGTAGCTAAACTACAGATGAATTAACAAGAATACAAATAATACAAGTTTTTCATGGGTCTACTTTATTTACGTGAAAGTGTAAAACCGCGAATACATATGGCTCGAACCATATGCATCAAAAGTGTAAGCCGTCAAAAACTGTAAACGGAAATCTTCATAGATGGAGATTTCCATTTACTTCAATGTAGTGCGATATCGGAGTTGGTATATTTAAGTAGCGGGGAGTGTGGGGGGTGCAGGGGGGTTTGCCCCCCTGCCTACAGCTTTTGTTTTCTATGTATTTGTTTTCTTTATTAACTTTCGAACATTTAAGAGTGCAATGCATATGTGTCAATCTTTATGCATTCGAACTTTTGAACATTAGAGTTAATAAATTAGACCCGTTTTTCATCACATGGGTTCATAAATTAGTACAAGGCTAACTGCCCTTGTGGCCATTTTAAGCCTAGCCAATTACATCTCATGAGAATCAAACCCTGTACCATGGCTCTGTAAGATAAACACCTTAACCATTATGTCAACCTCCCGCATCATTTACTGGGGCAGCTGAGGTCTAATACACACATATGATGTTGTTGTGTCTTTTGGCTTTTCCTGGTTAGGAGTCGCCACAGCGAAACTCCGGTCCGCTAATGATTGGCAGTAGATTTTTACGTGCTGGCTTGCCGGGCCTAATGCACAACCTTCAGTGAAGGAACGCCCATTCACGCATGTCGCCACACAGAAGACGCTCTGAGAATCGAACGGGCAATGTCTAACTGTGAGGCGACAACGCTACCGCAGCACCACCACTGCAGTTATAATACACACGTATGATACATGTCTATATATATAAAATACATACATATAATAAATGTGTAATACATATACATGCACACATTTTATATCTACATATACATAAATATAAACATGTTTTTATCCACTTCAAGCAGTCTTGAGAAAGGGCTGCTCATCTTATTTGGTAGATGCAGCCTAATGCAAAGCAGTTGATGAAAGAAATTTCAGTTTGTCTGCTGAGCTGTTGGATGGTGGCAGTCTATACAAGGGCCATCACAGATACTATTCTAACATCACATATCACCCACATTAGTGTGCAGAACATAAACAACAAACCCCCCTAACTGTTATAACAGTCCATAAAAGCAGTATTATTCGATGCATGTAAGTGCTAGTAGCAGAAAAAAATACTTCTTTGGCTACACACTGTTATACTGCCAACATCCTGCTCTCTGCAAAAGCATTACAGTTCACTTTTTCAACTGTTAATCCAAAATGAAAACAGCATAACTCAGAAAAGGTTCTTTTAGATCAACCGTATCCAGCAAGCTGGAAGTTCAAATACTCTTCTTATTTTCATCTGTGGTGGTAGATAATCTGTTTTACCAGACCTTGCTCTTCATTAATCATCTAATTTCTGCCCATATCCTATTTCACTATTAACATACCCATTTTATCACACTTTGATTTCACCAACCATATTTCCTCAGCACCTACTTCACTATATCTTCAAATCATCAAGCTCTAAAACAAATTAAGTGCGCAGTTAAATCCACACATTCCACCATGACAGATATCTCTTGTAACACATAAAATAAGTTTTCTGCAGGTATTAATGGATACACTTTCCACATATTTGACTTCTTTCTGTACCCAAAAGTATTTCTACTACACTTACTCCTAAACCATCTTGTTCTCCAATACTTCAAGATTTTGTTCCAAAATAGTCCCACTCTGTCTGTAATCTGAAGCCACACAAGGCTTGGTATCCTGTACATTAATCTTATACTACACACGGTTCAGTATCCTCGAACATAGTCTCATACCACACAAATCTCAGTATCGAAAACAATAATCTCATACCATACACAGTTCAATATCCTCTAACATGGTCTCATACCACACAAGGCTCAGTATCCTATATAATAATCTTATACCACGCAAGGCTTAGTATCCTGTACAGTAATCTAATCCCACACTCATATCACACACGGCTCAGTACCCTCTGACATAGTATCATATCACACAACTCTTAGTATCCTATACAATAATCTTATACCATGTAAGGTTCAGTATCTTATACGATAATCTCATACCACACAAGGCTCAGTATCATGTACAATAATCTCATACCATGCAAGATTAGTATCCTATACAATAATCTCATACCACTCTCATATCACACATGGCTCAGTATCCTCTGACATAGTCTCATACCACACAACTCTTAGTATCCTACACAATAATATCATACCATGCAAGGTTCAGTATCCTATACGACAATCTCATACCGCACAACGCTCAGTATCCTGTACAATAATCTCATACCATGCAAGGTTCAGTATCCTGTACAATAATTTCATACCACACAAGGTTCAGTATCCTATACAATAATCTCATACCATGCAAGGTTCAGTATCCTATACAATAATTTCATACCACGCAAGGTTCAGTATCCTATACAATAATCTCATACCACACATGGCTCAGTATCCTCTGACATAGTCTCATAGCATACAACTCTCAGTATCCTATACAATAATCTCATACCATGCAAGGTTCAGTATCCTATACAATAATCTCATACCACACATGGCTCAGTATCCTCTGACATAGTCTCATAACATACAACTCTCAGTATCCTATACAATAATCTCATACCATGCAAGGTTCAGTATCATATACGATAATCTCATACCACACAAGGCTCTGTATCCTGTACAGCAATCTCCACTGCTTCTTTAAATCTACCATCTCAAAGCTAACAACAGTAGTGCTCTCCAGCAACCCGAGTTCAATTAGTTCTTGGGCACTTGATGGCACAAGCAGGAGAGGATGGATGAGCCCTTCCTTGGAAGAAGGGTGGGGAACAGTACTATACATACAACCAAAATCTCCCCAAGTAGGAGCAGCAATGCAGTGGGTGTTCTGCAGGACTTATAGTGCACCAAACCACCACCTAGCGGTAGCCCTTATTAATGAGTACACAGGAGCAAGCACTCACAGAGGAAGGACACTGTGGTCCACCACAGTGATACAGGTAGCCGATCTTTCCTGGTAAGGTGCAGAATTAGGAACTTACAAAATGCTCTCATTGCTGGAATTCCAGTGAGAACACATACCCTTGACATCCACCGGAATTACAGCCCATCCTGATGTTCTCTCGCACTAGCAGATCTAGGAATTCCTCCCCACTAGGGGATGGATGGGCTCTAGTAAAATAACAGATGGCTTGATGGTAGCAAGAAAAGGGGGATAAAGCACCTAGAAAAAAAAAGTTCTACTATCTCAGAACCTAACCCAATTTTTCTCTCTGTCTGATAGCTTGTTTGAAGAGCCAGCATAACCATCACTAATAATCACCAGGAATCCTGTATGTACACAGCATTAAGAAACATGAAGAGCAAGATATACCATGCTAATGTAATAACACTGACTAATTCCTGTACAGCACACACGTTTTCCTAAATAAAACATTTAGTAAATGAAGAAGACTTATTTTACAATCTATGCCATTTCTGTTGCACTTACCATCTTCACTATAAGGGTGTAGCCTGGAATTTCTGAATGTGGACCCCCCAAATAGAGCAGGAAACCATATGATTCAAGCTGCAATATAAGTTTGTGATATCTCTACATGACATTATGGAAATCAACCCAAAGGAACTTCACATCAGATTACAGGCTCCACTGACAAATGGTTTCATTCTACCAATGGGATAAGTAAGTCACAATATACAACTGACATGTGTGCATCAAGGAGACCATTCAAACACTTCAAATTTGCAGACAAAAATCAGGATTTTGATCAAACAATGCAAGAATGAGTCAAGTCATAGTACCCATTTGTGATAAACCTCTGTTCCACATCAAGGTAGCAAGTGCTTCACAGTGCTTTTCCCAACGCAGTACTACTTGTGGCTACAATCACATCAGGAAAGATGGATTCCCTTCACAAGCTCAAAGTTTCAAAACTTTGAACTGCAAATGGTTCAGACCATAAGACTGAAGTTTTGAAACTTCAAATATTCTAAATGTGTGTCTAAATGGAGTGTGGTCTAAATGGAGATGTACTAAAAGCCCAACTGATCACCAAAACTACAAACAGCATAGAAACACTACAAAGAAATCTATACTCCTTGATAAAAAAAACTACTACCTTAAACTCCAAGACAGGCATCAACAAACCCCCCAAACATTTTGGACACCTATAAACAGACTTTTAAGCCCAGGACACTTCAAGACTCCAACTCCTTCAGCACTTTCCCTAAGCACACCTATGGAGATTGCTGACACCTTCAATACCTCCTTTACAGAAACTGTACAATCTCTCACAAATTCCCTACCTCGTCACTCCAACCATCCCATTCTCCATGACTAGCAAACCCCCTACCTTTCAACTAAATCCAGTCTCTACATCTTTCATCTGCACCTTACTTACTAAACTTAAACCACGTACCTCATCCTCTGATCGATAACCAGCGGAATACCTGCAATTGCAGCTAAAGTTCTCTCCTATCCTATTTCCATACTAATAAATAGAACTATTACTGAAAGTTCTACCCCATCTCTCTGGAAAGTTTCACACATAATTCCTCTTCATAAGGGTGGTAACTCAACCAAAATATCTAACTATCGCCCCATTGCCCTGCTCTCCCCTCTAGTCATAATAATGAAAAAATGTATCCACCACCAGCTACTTGATCACCTTCTCCAATATCACCTTATAGCAGACTGTCAACATGGTTTTAGGCCTTACCACAGTACTACTACTGCCCTACTATCCTTCGCTGACTGCATCAATAAGCATCGCAACAATAATAGGCTCTCAACTGCTCTGTTTATAGACCTATCAAAAGCCTTTGATATGGTGAACCATCAATTACTACTACAAATACTAAATACTCACTCAACACAAAGACATTACGGTGGTTTAAGTCCTACCTAGAAAACAGACAGCAAGCTGTTCTCTGGGACAATAACCTTTCTACTCTTCTCCCAATTACTCTTGGGGTCCCACAAGGCTCCATCCTGGGACCTCTCCTCTTCTACATCTTTATCAACGACCTACAGCTAAATACTCCACAATCTATCTGCATACAATATGCAGATGATCCCACACTAGTGTGTTCTGCCACCTCATCTGCTGAGCTCCAAGCTATCACCCAGACAGTATTTAACTCAGTTGAAAAATGTTTTTTGCAACGCTGCCTCCTACTAAATGCCAAAATAAACAAATTACTTGTTTTTACTCCTACACAGAAGACCCCCCAATATATCTAACTGTCAGATCCAGCAATGGTACTATAATTACACCTGATCCAACCACCAAGCTCTTAGACGTAACAATAGATCACAATCTCAACTTTGACACACATATTAACACTACAATTAAAGCTGTTAACAGAAAACTGGGCTAACCCTATAAGATAAAGTTCTTACTCACCCCTGAAGCCAGAACCACCATTGCCCATACCCACCTGATCTCTCCTCTCCTCTATGCTTCATCGAGCTATAAACATCTTTCCAAAACTAACCTAAACAAACTAGAAACCTCCTACAACAACATTGCCAGATTTGCTATATGTTCACCATATAAACCCCAAAGCTGTTTAAATCTCAAACAACTAGACTGGCTTGAACTCCAAAACCAGCTGCTATTTCAGCAACTTACAATTACCCATAAGATTCTCTTTCACACCGATAGGACTCCTATTCTTAGTAGCATAGTCACTCCTTATAAAAGTCTTACTACCCTACGCTCAGCAAATAAATTACAAGTAACCACCCAGAAATCCCTTAATAAAGCCGGGGACTCCCTCTTTTCTAATTCCGTGGGTAAGATTTGGAACAAACTCCCCTGCAACCTACAATTACTTTCATCCTTATCACTTGTCAAACACTAACTAAAACTACACATCAAAGTACATTGGTTATGCCCATGTACTAACCCAGATTAACACTAACCATCTAGTATACTTCCTTTTCTCCCTCTATTACCCACTAGGGTGCAAATACACCCTCTTCTTAGCCAATATTGTAGTTTTCTTATTTCCTTCTTACTTCATGAAACTTACTCTTCACTTTTCTAAACCCCCTCACCTCCTCCTGATATTTTCTTTGCCAGTGTTAGTATTAATTACACCTATGATGTATCACGCAAAGCTCTTCAAGCATAACAACTAGATAGAAACCTTCACCCCTTCCTTACTATTTTTGTCTAACTATTGTCAAACTATATATGCTACTCATAGTACTGCTTAGCCTACACCCTCACTTATGCTTCTCCTTTGTTGTTCCCTTCCACATTATATTTGTCTAACTATTGTCAAACTATATATCTCATGTATATGCTACTCTTACTACTGCTTAGCCAACACCCTCACTTATGCTTCTCTTTTGTTGTTTGTTCCTTCTATGCTAACCTAAACCTACTTTGAATTTAATTATTATTTAACATCTTGAATCTTTGCTGTTTGAAGCTATTTTTTGACTAAATTAGACTATACCTTTTGCTGTAACTGCATTTTTTTACATGGATTATTTCTTATGTAATAATTTACTGTTTTGATTTATTTTCATTTGTAGTCCTGTTACATTAGCTTAATTGTGGAGCTTATCTCCTCAGGTCTCTACTGAAAATGGACATGTATCCAGTTAGACTAGCCCGGTCAACAAATGTAAAATAAAAAATAAAAATATTTTGAATGGAGATTGCCGCACAGTGCAGAATGGGACATTTACAATTTTCCTCACTGTAGTGCAATCTTGGAGTTGGTATATTTATTTAGCAGGGGGTGGGGGGGGTGCATGGGGGCTTGTCCCCCTGCAAAAACATAAAAAAGTTATTTTTTATTATTTTTTTTATTACAATTGCAAAGTTTCAAAACTTCAATCTTAAGGTCTTGACTATTTTCACTCACAGTTTTAAAACATTAAGCTTGTAAAATAGATCCGGAAAGATATCCCTTTTATAGACACAAATGTAAATTTTGAAGTGACAGCACTCAGCATCATTACAACCGGTGTTTATAGAATAGGGTTATATAATGAACACACTGAACATTTATGCCCAAAACATTGTCATAATTAAAGCATTAAGGGGTCAACAATAAATTCTTTGAGTTTGAGATCTCTACCTATTGAGAAACCAGTTTATTCACACAGGGTGACATCAACCTTGGCAAACTGACAGTGAACTACTCAGCACTGCAATGCTTTAACCTGTACCAAACATGTCAACCTCCCAACTGCATTGTTGATAAATGCTAGGTCAGTTTTAGAATAAGTGTTGAATAATTTCAGACTTGTAGTAAAAACTTAATCTGACATATATCAGAGAAACACAGCTTTACACTACAAACATTGTTAATGCAGGCATTGCAAAGTTAACTGTAATTTTTTTTATGCAAACATTTTCACAGTACATTAATTTTTATTCCAAAAAGCACTTTACTAATTTTGCTACCAATCTGTATGCAACAGTCACCATAAATCAAGTACTTTTCTAACCAAAATCATTCTGCAGGAATCATTTCCTTGTGAGATCAAAAGTTAACTTTATCAAGCAGCATGACTTGTGTTTACATAAATCATCTTTAAACATATAATTGATAATGTTTCCTGTTATGTAATACATTTTTTTCTCTTCATCACATTTGTAGTTCTATGGCACAGGTTTATTTAGCATCCCAAGTCCTTATCCAGTCATTCAAAGTTAAAAATCATTTAAGTGCGCTGCAGTTCTTGGCTGGCAAATATTAGGAAGAATTTACTGGGTGCACAGCAACAGTAAAAGTGTTGAGTATGAGGCCAAATCAACATTTAGAAAATCTTTAAAGTTTGAAATGCCACTTTGTTTCAGCCCATGATTCCGGAGATAATAGTGGCCTGTCAACTAACACCCAAAGGTCTGAGTGAGTGCTCGGAGTTGTTTGCATTGTATGTTTGAGGGATGAAACTGTGATCCTCAGACCTGCAAGCATTTAAATGGAATTACAGGAAAATATATAGCATGTCTTGTAGTCTTCCCTCTTTTCTGAGGTACAGTATCTCCAAGTTAGTATACATAAAAGTGTCAAGGGTGGGAAATGCAAGTTGAGACTGTGGGCATCAAAGCAAAGACTGCTGCAGGACCAATGCCAGCACTACATAATCTTAAACCTCTGCACCAAAGGCAAATTATGGTTTGCATGAGTGCCAAGCCAGACTTAATAACTGCCATGTTGTTTTAATATTTTGAAACTATGAAGATTAGAAACTGAGAACCCTTATGTAGTGAAATAATTTAATAATAAAGCACAATGAATGCAACTTTTTCCTACAATACGAGTTGTACACAGCATATTTTCCAACGTGAACTATAACCTGGTTGTCACTTACACTGATTAACCTCTGCAACACTTAAATCATAGTTTGCACACATTCTTTCAAACATAGATTAGACTTACTGTTACAGCAACTATTTAGCCAAATGGGTGCCCCCATACAGACAATTTGATCCAGCCACTGGTTCAATACTAAAACAAAATAATCAAGCATTAAGAAATACACCCCAAGTTGACACCATTGAACAGTGCAACTGTTTTTAATACCTTACTTAAGTCCCCTACCAAAAACGACAAGAAATCAAAACTCCACCATGTAACAGAAGCTACTACAAGTGAACAGCTGAACTGCTCAACCTCATGACTATCTACCAGAGAAGATTATCATAGTGAAATTACCAGAATGTAAAGAAAAGTGTTCCTTACTACAGACTGTTCACATATCACTACTCATCCAGCTACTGCCTGAAAACATTTATTAGCAAACACAAGATAAAACGTTGCTCCACAAACCTAAATGTTGAAAATCTTTTGGAAATACAATACTGATGACAAATTAGCAATACTAGTCGAAAGAAATAAAGAACCGGTTTCCTGCTGTAAAATGTGTAGGAACTATCTTAATGTGTATTTTAAGATGTGCTGACAGTAAGTACACAGAATATAACATTTATCAATGCAGCACCGATAGTACTCAGCACACTTCCGATAACTGCAACAGTTAACAGAATCGGTGTTCTTTTACAAAAATGTCCAAACAAACATGCTGTAAATAAAATCAAAGTGATGAAAAAAATCATAATAAACTGGACTTTAAAGTAAATATTTGCATAACTCAATCAGGTCCTATCTCTCCTTCACTGGAAATAACATCAATCAGCAGCTACATTTACCAGGAGCACAAAACAACTCGCAAGATGTTGGTTATTTTGTTTCAACAGTTTGCACTTTCTACCTAAATATGTTAATCTTGTTTTACAGCCAACATACTCGTTGACATGCTGAAATACTTCTTTCACCCCTTTGGAAATGCATGTTTGGGCAATACCCCATATTCTGTTATTTTTCTAAGTGAATACTAATTTTATTTAAACCGTGCTTCTGATTTTGAACTTTTGATCATGATCTTTATCTTTTTTTGCCCCCGATTCTCTAAGTAAAAGTTGGACAACTTGCTACAAAGAACAGCTCTGTTACGCAACCCCGTTGAAAGCACTCTGAACTCAATCACCGAGAACATATTATTACTGTTTACCGAGAAATACACTGAACGCTGTGATTCGTCGCTTTACGAGTTTTATCATACTTCTCAACCTCTTTGAGCAGGAAATCTGGACAAAGCCATGAACGATCGTGGGACAAATGCCACACAATAGGGGCATTTTAAATGTTGCCCTTACAAACCTAGAAAGTTAATAGAATACCAGGTTTTGCATTAGCATGAATTTTCGGAAGTTTCGGAAGGGTGTGAGGTCTGAAACTCAAATGTCTGGCTTTATTTTCTGAATGCAATCGTCAATGATTTGCCAGAAATCCACAATTTTATGAGAAACAGACCAAACAGGGGACAAAAATCTGGACATTCTGCGAAAATCTGGAAAGATGAGATGTATGAGTTTTATGCTCCCAAAGTCAAGTTAACATTAGTCAGGAGGTTGCCTTGTTAGGAATTAATCATTCAGACACAAGCTCCTTCGCAATGAATCTGAAATCCATTAGCCTAAAAACACATCTCAAAAATGTAATTATATTAAGTTACACTATATTATGTCACAGTATATTATATTTTGTATTTTGTTTTTTGTTGTTTGCTGGTCCCCCCCCCCCCCCCCAGACACTACCCACATTACATTAAAGCAAACATCTATCCACAGATGCAACACAAAAACAACGCACAAGAAACCAACCTGCAAACTACCTTCGCAGTAAATGCTGTGAACCATAAATTAATCCATACAGCCATGACACAAAAGCATCCATGTGCCTCTAGGTACCGCATCTATTTTTTTAAATACACAGAAGGGCTTTGATCTTTCATCAAAAAGTTCCACCGTCATTATTAAATGTCACACAACCTTCAAGCCGCAATGAACAATTTATTTTCAAATGTGAAAGTTGAGAAAATGTTTTTCCTCGGAAACTGCATCAGACATAACACTGCAACTACTTAATGATAACATAAAACTATAATGTGAAAGGTAAATGCTTCCTCCAAAAAATAAAACGCAGTGTCAAAACATTACAGAAATATTTCAGGTTGGTATCATGTCTTCTTGTAACCGTAATTTTGCAACCCCCCCCCCCCCCCCTTTCCCAATTGTAATATCGTAAAGTCAGCTAAGTACTAACACTAATTTTCAACACTTACCTCTGACGTCGCCCTCTATCAGTTACTTCAGTCAGCGGCACATAAATGCCAACGCAACCCAGGGCCGCGCAGGTACCTTGTTGCTGCTGTCTCCTTCACCTCCCGCTGCCTTAACTGTCGCCACGCTCGAGCACCCTTTTCAGCAGGTGCCCATCAACAGCCAAAGCGTAAGCGCGTCATCAACCACCACAACCACCAATGCGTTGGAAGTCAACTACGACCCCGGTCACTATACAGTGCTCTTTTCTATGGCACACTGATTAATGAATGCTATGTAAACCGCTCCTTACTTTTTGAAGTGCAACAAGCATTATAATTTTGTGTGTGTTTAACTGCATAAAGTTTGCCAGGTTTCGTTCTTCCAGTTTATTACACAAGTAAGTACAGCTGACTTTTCAATTTCCTGTGGAATAGTGATAGTTA
>NC_056732.1:402962425-402984925 GCF_019279795.1 Protopterus annectens
AGGATACATGGGAAAGAGGAAATTCTAAAAATGAAGCAGGAGGTAGAAGTACAAGAGAGAGAGAGAGATACATATGTCAGACTTTTCATCAGTAGCAATGACGATAAGGACAGAGAGAGAACAAAGGAAAGGGATGAGATGGAGATGGGTGAGTTTCAGGTGGAAAGACAAATAAAGGAAGCCACAATTCAAAAAGCTGATATAGGAGAGAGTGAGGAACACTGTAGACAAGATAAAATTGGGGAAACACTGGTGGGATGGAAGTAGTTAGGGGAAAATCATGAGAGACAGAATGGGTAGAAAAGGGCCACAATGAAGAGGAGATAACAAAACTGGAAGGGGTACTGAACAGGATGCAAGTGGAAATTTACAAAAATGGTATAGACACGGAAGCACTGAGGACATAGGAAGCCGTAATAAAAACTGCACTAGAACAAAAAGTGACGACTGCAGTGGAAGTAGAACAATGGTACTGGAAAGGCAACCAGTAGATAAATGTGAGGAACAGGGAAATGTCTAGCAAGGAAGCATACAACAAGGAAAAGGTGAGAGAGCTATACCAAGCATTAGGGGAAAAGGGGGCAAGATCACAGAGGAGGATAACAGGATTAGAGAAGCCTTTAGGGAATACTACCACCAAATGTGCATAGAACTGGAGAAGTAAAAGGAAGGTCACAGACAGAGGAGAGTGATACCAAGCAGAAGGAATGAAGAGCGAGAGAAACTAAATACAAAAATCATGAGGAAGGAGATCAGAGAATCAGTGATGGCAAAGAAAGACAGAAATGTAAGAGGCACAGATGGATACCTTTTAAAGTTCTACAAGTGGCGCATAAGGGTAATATGGGCAGTTATGAAGGGGGAGTATGAAAAGGTAAAGGATCCAGGTGAAATAACAGATGAAATGAAAAAAGCCAATGGGGTAGAGATCCCAAAAGAGGGGAGAGATAGGATGGAAGTAGGGGATTATCAACCAATCTCCTTAATAAACGAAGACATCAAGTTGATGCCATAGTATTAGCAATACGACTGGACGAGATTCTGCCAAGAATAATAAAGGAGGGGCAGAATGGTTTTGTGAATGGAAAAAAGCAGAAATGAACTAGTGGGCCATAACAGAGCTTATGAGCAGAGAAGAAGGGGGAACACAGGCAGAGATGTTTTTTTGACCCACAAAAGGCCTTCAACATAGTCAGATGAGAATTCTGCAGGAAGATACCAGGCAAAACAGACAAATGAGGGAAAATATTATAGGATTGATAAAGGCAATTTACAATAAGTAAGTAACAGAGATAATGGTAAACTTGAGGCATTTTCAAGGCAATAAAAGTAGACAGGGGTCAAGCTAGGGGCTCCCTTTCTCCCCAGGTCTCTTCATCCTAGGAAAATGTTAGCACAAATTGAGGGAAGAAAAGAAATATAGTCAGGCTTCTTAATGTACACAGATGATTGCCTGCTTATGTCAGAGAATGCAGATATGGCCTTAGGGGAAATAATGGCAGTCTTTGCAATGTTATGGTTTAGATACAACCATAAAAAGACAGTGGCAGTCAGGATAGGAGGAATGGAACACATTCAGTTGAGGGGATACTCTAAATATCTGTGAGTATATATAGGACATGCATTAAGTGATACAATACAAAATAATTTGAAGAAGAGAAGAGAGAAAATGCAAGGGATATGAGAGAGAGAGAGAGAGAAAACCATAAAACATACACACTGTTAAGTAGAATCAGTGTGATAAGAATGGTGATTGACCCAATTATAGCACAAGTACTAAAAAAAAAAAAAAAAACCTACCAGTGAATCCAATGGAGACCAGACTACTAAAATTGCAAAAGGACTTGAAAGGATGGATACAGAAAGGGAAAGGGAGAAGGATCTCAAAAACTAAGAATGAGTTGGAAAAATGGGGACTGGGGACTCCCACACATACCCACACAGGACTTGGCCTGTAATCCATTTAAGTGGATAGAGAGTAGGGAGAGACCAAAAGGAGAGGGCCAATAGGGTGTTGGGAAAATATAAAAAATATAAATAAGGAGGCACTAAACAGATGTGGTAATTTGGCATGGGCACAAGGAAAGGAGGATGGACACTCTCAAAGAAGAAAGTAGAAAAAAAAAGGAAAATGGGATAAGAAGAGTGCAAAATTCAACAAAGTAAGGGACAGGAGGACAGATAGCATTCAAAACCCTAAAGGAATTCACAGAGGAGCTGGGATTAACACAAAATGAATGGTGGTCATACTCAGACTGAGAGGATAATGGCTGGAGAAGAGGGCGGAAGTGGAAACCAGGAAACGAAAAGAAAGGAGAGCCCTGTTGGAAAAATGGGAAAAAACAGGAAAAAGGTAAAAGTAGAATGATTCTTGAAGACTAAAAGGAAAATGGGGAAAGGAAAATGCAGACTGATTTATGTTGGCCTGAGGGAGTAAGTGGAGGAAGCCACAAAGAAAGAGATAAGGAAATGATGGGAGAAGGAAGAAGGGTAGCAGACCCCAGAAGCTGAACTGTGAAAAGCCCTCAAAATAACATCAGAAATGCAGAAAATTCATAGGATGAGAGATCAGATATTAAGTTGTATCTCACACCAAAAAGATTATAAGGAGGAAAGAAAAACAGACGCACAATAATGGAGATGCATGACAGAAGAGGCAGGCATGGAATATGTGTACTGTGAATGTACCTGGGCACAAAAGATCTGGGCAGTGGCTGTGGAAATCTTAAAGAAGATATGTGGAAAAGTAAGACAAAACCTCTGTGAATTTTGCATGTGGGATATAAGGAAAGAAGAGGGAGTTGGCAGGAAAAAAGGAATGTATGCCATAATACTTAGGGCAACAGGGGTGAAGAGTGTAATAGACTGGGAAACAAGGGGCAAATTCCAGAAAGGGGAGCTACACAGGGCATTTCTAGACATTGTAAGGAGAAGTATAAAGCAGAAGAAAATAGAGGGGTGGGAGAAAAAGAAATGGAATAATGGAAGGAGGTGAAGAGTCATTTGAACCTGTCTTGTGGAAAGGAAATAATTCCAGTGTTTGTTTTAAAAATGGCCTTTAAAATGCTCTTTATTTAAGAGAGAGAGAGAAGTAGATCTGATTTATCTATGTCTGGAACTATGCCTAAGTGCTGAAAATGCAGAAGAATATGTTGGATACTAGACAGCAGCCTCTCCAGCAATTATGCCTAATTCAGGCAATCATCCATTTAACAGTACATACATACTTCCTTCAGTCTCAGCTGGCAAATTCTGGAGTCAGGAAATTCATGAAAACACTGGACACAGTATAAAGATGAAAGTATAGGACAGTAAACTTAAAAAATAAATTCTGCACACTGAATGTTAAAAATCTCTTGTGGGACTCCATGATAAGGATATGAAGGTATGTGTCCTACACGGCCAGAGTCACTAGTAATGTCTAAATGCAGAAGAACTAAGGAGCTTGCAAGACAAGTATCTTGAACTTTTTTTATAAGCTTGTTCACATTTGCTAGGTTTGAGGTGACTATCAGTTGCTTCTGTATCTTTAGAACCAAGAAGAATCTTGAATAAAATCTTGTCCCTCTTCCTACTTCTGGAACTACTTCTATTCCTGAATGCCAAAACGATTATTCCGAAATGTGATTGCCATGGAAAAATTATATTTTGATGTAGAAAGAATATGGTTTGGGCTGGCTTGTTGCAAGACTCTATGGCATTCTTCATTTGTCCGACTGATCTGGTATTATCTGCTCCAAAAAGGAAAAATATTCCTCCTATTTGTACTGGATGGAGAAATCTCATGGCTCTATGTTGCTCTGAGTGTCACAGGTGATGACACCTGTTGTGAATGTTCTCTTTACTGTTGTTGCTACATTCTTTCCCTGCAAGTCTTCTGTTTTTTTTTTTCAATTGCTTTTTCTTTCCAGCACTGCCATCTAGCCTATTTACTATAAAATGGCAACATTTTATTGGATAGTTTCTGTTATATTTGCAAATGGAGTATGAAGCACACACTTGTTTAGCTTTTTGCTTAACTCTTCCCCTTTCTTCTAATTTTACAGAACTTTTTTTTTTGTCAAAAAGAAAGTTTTGTTAAGAAGTGAGTTCAGAAATTTGGCTTTTACATCCTCAGGGAAAGAATGAGTTCTGAGCCATTCATGCCTTCTTATTACAGAACTGGAAACGCATATATTCATTACACTGTAACCACATTTTACCATGTATAATCTCACTTTCTCAGTTGTATTGACTTAGACATGTTCTCTCTAAGGAATACTTTTGAATGTTTTGTAGTAATATCACCAGTTTGTTACTGGAGTATCAGACTAGTAGTGTTGCATATGTATCTGATAATTAATAGCTTTGACACCCAACGCAGTCTCTCGCTTAAACTTTTTTTCTCCCAATCTGTCAAGTACCTAGATTTCTTTGTTTAATGGAAGAGTTGATGGCAGACCCTTTGTTTGATTTAATTTTACAACAGCAGGACAAGTTACTAAATTTCTGTATAAATAGCTATGTTCTTCCAAGACTCTGTAAAATCTTAGTAACCACAGTAAATGCTGTAAATAATACAAATGCCAAAACTCCACAACAGTGCAGAAAAGAAAGTCATACACCTGTAGGCAAAGACAAAGCCAAGCCAATATGGATAAGTTTATTCCTACTGATGGACACCACAATTGTGCCTCTAAAAGAATAGTATACATGGCATATTGTACCATCTGTTATGCATTCTGTATAGACAAGAGCAAGAGCATTTATATAATCTAAACAGGGGCAAAGACACCAATGCCCTGTACAAACATTGTTTAGTTTGTCCGTCAGCCAAAGTTAAATTCTGGGTGATACAACAAGTTCAGATTCCAGAAAGGGGTGGTGATTGGGAAACCAGGTTGGAATATCTAGAGATGATATGGCAAGCGTTTTTTGATGCCTGTGTAAACCCTGGTTTAAATGATCACCTTTCTATAGTTCCTGCCTTGAAACTTAAAGCAAATATTTTGTAACATCTTTGTTGTCATGTTTACGAGATTGTATACACTTTTGTAAGTAATATTTGTATACATACATTTTTGTAAATATTTATAAATATTTTTACCAAATTGTGTTGTGCATATGTGTGTGTGTGTGTGTGTGTGTGTGTGTGTGTGTGTGTGTGTGTGTGTGTGTGTGTGTGTGTGTGTGTGGGTGGTAAACAAGAGTATACAAGTTTCTGTGATGTTTCTTTAAATTTTCAAATGTTGTGTAATAAACTTACACCATTCAGGTTTTGATTATTTTAACAGTTTGTTTGTGACAATACAGTAGTCTGATGAAGTTTCCGTGGGTGAAACGAAAGCGCTTATTTGGTGTGGATATTTTGTGTTTGTCAGAGAAATATATATTAATATATATGTTTAGTGCTTATTAGAAGCTAAAAGAGTTAATACATTTCTTTCTATTTTATGTACAGCTTAATTCTGTATGAAATTATAAGATGATTTTTCAAACTACAGTATGCTTTCTGAAACTGCAAGATGCACCCTGACCTAGTATTTGCTAGCACAGCAAAATTCATGTTTATGCCTTTTGGAAATGTACTGAGAAGCAGGTGATTATCTGCTAGGTCAGGAAAATGAATGAATAGTGTATGACTAGAACAATACTGTTTTCTATAATCTGATTGAATATGAACAATCAGCTCTGTTCATGTTATGAGAACATGCACAGCTGCGGAAAAGATGAGATACATGAAACAAAAGACTGCTTGAAGAATCTGTACTTGCTTTGTGCTCGAATTAGCTATAGTACTTTGAATAGTAACATAACATAGTGGGAAGCTGTATCTAACCGGTGGTCACCAAGGCCACGTTGTTTTTCTTAGGAAGTTTTTCATAAAATTGATAGTGCAAGCAGAAAGTCATGGACAAACAACTGCTATGAAGTAATGATGTTAAAACTTGTGATCTGTTACATCAGCTTGGTAGGCAATGTCTTGTTAGAAAATGTATAAAGATGACCTTACTTCCTGATTTTAATTAGACAAACTCTGTATTAGCATGTTTTTGTCTCCTTGCTGCAAGATTAAAGTGCCTTAACCTGAACCTGCCGTGTATTGATTTTTTTGATGTTTATTTTTTCTATGACAGATTGGCCCTTCGGACCAGAAACTCTCCTCTAGCTCAGGTCAGATGGGCCCGGTGGCAATAAACCATACGGGGAAGAGGCCACATCGGTTCTTCTGCTCTGAAAGACCTCCGACTGAATTGTCGTTCAAAAGAGGCCATCCACTGTTTCTGATCTGCGATTGGAGGACGAGTCAACGGTTCCATCAGTGAGACGGTCAATCACGGAGGCTCAGGTAAGGAGGAATTTACCTTTTCTCTGTTTCAGATCAGGGACTTGTTACAGTATTTGTTTTTGTCAGGGAGATTTTGTATAAATCAGGGACAAAAAAGATTGCTGTCTTGTCATAGATCAGGGAAACAGGGTAGGTAGGCAGTTATTCTAGATAAATTGTGAAAAAAGAAAATTGTGGTACTACGTGATAAGAAGGGTTACGTAACAATTTCTAATTAAGTTAAGACAACATGGGAAATAAGTGCACAAAAAGATCCCGAGATCCGCCATTAACCGAAGACGTGAAATATATGCAATTACAACGTGCCGATAACGTTAGGTACTATACAAAATGGGTTAATAAATACAAATTTGATGGCAAATTAGACAAACCTTCACTTATCAAACTTGTCAAACAACTTAAAACAGATGCAAAAGGTCAGGTAAAAAAGCAACGCCAATTGGGAGTTCCTCAGGTACACAGGTGGCTTGAGAAAGCAAACCGCAGGGAACAAAAAATTAAAAATTCAAAAGCAATGTTTTTAGACAAAGAAGACAATAACCTAGTAATAGCATCAGCCCCTCCACCCCCTCCACTTCCCTTACCAGAATATGAAGTGAGTGGACAAGCTGATTCACCTCCGCTATACCCAACTGTCCCTGCGAAATCAAAACCGTTTGTCAGAGATCCTGTCGAGACTAGGTCTCGAACACGTAACTTAAGAGGGGATATTGAATTATATGAAATAAATAAAAATTCACGAGCTATGAGTAAAGAAGAGATATGTCCACTCATAGAAGTAGCAAATCCACAAGCAAGACAGGACCCAACTCTTCTAGTGTATAGACCGTGGACACCGGAAGACATCCGGAAAGCCACAGAGGGAATTCCCCATCCAAAAGTTAATTTTAGAAAATTCCTAGAAGACTTACAGGGCATGAGGTTAAGTTACCATTTAAATGGAGAAGAAGTAGAGAAAGTAGTCAGACAAATCATAGGTCCAGATTGGCACATGATCAGTGGCAACTGGAATCCCCGTGACGCAGAACATAAGCCACTCCCACATAGCAACGCAGAGCTGGATAACAGAGTGAAAGGTCTGACAGACCGAATCTATGTGAAATGGAAGCCTAGGGCTGACTGGACTTGCATTAATCAATGCATCCAACAGGAAGGTGAAACTGTTGATAGATATTATGTTAGACTATTAGAGTGTTTTAATAACCATTGTGGAATGCAGGTACCTGAAGACCAAACACATGATTCCCCATATGAGCAACAGCTAAAGAATGCATTTTTGAAGGGTAGTATTTCACCCATAAGTAGTTTCATTACAAAGCACATGGTAGATCACCATACAAGTAGATTACAGTCATTACTTGAATATGCGAGACATGCCGAAAGGCATTTTAATAGCAAAAAGAAAAAGAAAACTCAAGTATTCGCAGTAGAAGACAGAGCAGAAGTCTTTGTAGTACAGTCCGGGAAGAAGGGTAAGAAAAATGCCCAGGGAAACAAACAATTTGATAAGCGATCAGAGGAGTTTGAAGAGAGAAAGAAGAGGGGTGAATGTTTTAAATGTGGGGAAAAAGGGACATTTGGCAAGGGATTGCACGCAAAACAAAAAGATAGCCACGGAAGATAAGGAGGGTGAGGACTGACTATATGATAGTCAAGAATCAGTAGAAGGGAATAACCAAGAAAAGACAAATGCAAATGTGACAGAAGGAGTAGAGAATGTGATAGAAGAAATAGAGGAAGTACAAGAAATCACCATTGGTGAAGAAAACAAAATTTTAGACTTGGCATTATTGAGCCTAGAGCTCTATTTAGCAGACACAAATCCGGAAGTTACACTTCTGGTAGAGGGGAGGGCAGTTAAATTCCTGTGTGACTCAGGGGCTTCACAGACCCTGATACATCCTTCCAAACTACCAGAAAATTCAGAATCACTCGATTATATATTAGTAAAAGCAGCTAATGGACAGCTGTATCGGGAGCCACTCTCCCATAGCATAGCAATAACTGACCCTGTTTCAGGGATGACCCAAAAGAGCAAAATCGTTGTTTCTGCAAAATGCCCAGTAAATCTTTTGGGCAGAGACCTTATGCAGATATTTGGCATAGCAGTAGTTCCAACTATGCAGGGTATGGAAGCACAGCGACAAATGGATACTTTTGTGGTGCGACCGGAGGGTGAAACATTTTATTGGTACAGCCAGGACTTGGTTACGACTGGTCCAGGGGCAGTAACCAAAGAACTGATGAACGTAGCCATCAGTAAATCCCACTCCCTTGACACTGATAAACAGCAATTGTTGCATTGTACTCTATATTACTGTAGCATACCGGGACCCGATAAAGAATATGAGCAAGAACTGTTTAGAAACCATGCTAACAGATTAGTATTGCGTAATCTGTACTGGGACACAGAAGGGAACAGTGTAGTTAGCTGTTCATTGCCCCAGGAATTCCTAGCACTTTATAAATCTAATCGATTACCACATGTTAGTTTAACTAAAGACAAGAATGTGAAGTGGGCAGACCTAGGAGAAAAAGTCACAAGGTGGGAAAAACAGACAGAATTGGAACTGTCAGAACAGGGAGTACAAAAGCAGAAGTTGAATTGGATACCACAGACACACCCAGCTGTGCACTTGCAGGCAAGTGAAGACAGCTGAATAGCACTCTTACTGGAGGAAGAAGAAAAAGCCTTACGAGGCATACCAGAGACTCTCTGGTCAACAGGGAAATCAGATGAAGGACTTATTCGTACAGCAGGACCAGTTACTATCATGCCAAAGTCAGCATTTAGACCTCAAAAGAGACAGTATCCCTTAAGAAAGGATGCAGAAGTAGGAATCAAACATATAATAGCAGCCTTACTTAAGGAAGGAGTATTGATAGAATCTCCCGATTCGCCATGTAATACACCCTTATTTCCTGTTAGGAAAGCAAATGGAGAATGGCGTATGGTCCAAGATTTACAAGCTGTAAATGACGCAGTTATACCTAGAACACCTACGGTGCCAGATCCACACACCTTATTAAATGATTTGAAGCCTCAACAGAAGTATTTTTCTGTGGTAGATATTAGCAATGCGTTTTTCTCCATACCGATACACCCTGACAGCCAACATTGGTTTGCATTCACATTTCAGGGGAAAAGGTATACATACACGCGACTACCACAGGGATATTGTGAGAGCCCAACAATATTCGCACAGGAAATGGCAAGTAACTTGGCGGGATTTATCCCACCGAAAGGCAGCCAGATTTTACTTTATGTAGATGACATTCTGCTGGCAGCCCCCACCCAGCAAGAATGCAGAGAAGATACCATAGCATTATTACAATTTCTAGCCACTCAAGGACACAAAGTAAACAAAAACAAACTGCAACTTTGGAAAAAACAGGTTAAATACCTGGGATATGTAATATCCAAAGAAGGCAGAATATTAGATGAAGACAGGAAAACAGCAATATTACAAGCACCCAAACCGACAACCAAGAAGGAAATGATGTCCTTCCTAGGTACGACTAATTTTTGTCGGAGTTGGATTCCAAACTATGCCTTGGAGTCTGCTCCACTGACCAACTTAATATACAAGAAGCCTATGGCAGCACAAGATTCATTACAATGGACACCAGAAGCAGAATCAGCTTTCTGCAAATTGAAACAACTGACAGCATCCTCATTAGTTTTAGGATTACCGAACTATCATAAACGATTTTTCCAAACTGCAGATTGTAAGTAAGGCTATATGACATCAGTGTTAACACAGCAACATGGGGACAAACAATGCCCCAAACAATGCCCCATAGCTTACTATTCATCACAGCTAGACCCAGTGGCGCGATCCTTGTCCCACTGTATACAAGCAGTAGTCGCAGCTGCAATGGCAGTACAGGCTTCAGCCTCAGTAGTGTTATTCCACCCTCTCATATTGAGAGTGCTTCATGCAGTCGCGATTATTTTACTGCAAGAAAAAGTGGCATATCTTTCTCCTGCTAGGCATCTTTCTTGTATGACCATACTGTTGAGCCAACCTCATATGACAGTTGAACGATGCACAACTTTGAATCCGTCAACCTTATTCCCAACCAATGCAGATGGCAAACCACACTGCTGCCTGCAGGAGATTGAGCAAAAGACACTGCCTAGAAAAGATCTCACGGATGTTCCCTTGGATGATGCTGAGGTGACATACTATGTGGACGGCTCGTGCAAAAAGGGTCCTACAGGACAGAATCTAGTAGGGTATGCAGTAGTTTCTGATACTGAGATTTTAGAAGCAAAGTCTTTACCACACAACTTATCTGCACAAGCAGCAGAATTGATTGCTTTAACAAGGGCATGTACCTTGGCAAAGGGTAAATGTGTGAACATTTTTACTGATAGCCAGTACGCTTTTTCTACTGTACATGTTTTTGCGCAGCAGTGGAAAAATAGAGGAATGATAACATCTACTGGTAAACTGATTAATCATGCGCAATTTATTTTAGATTTGTTAGAATCTATCCAGTTACCTCAGAAAGTAGCTATTTGTAAGTGCGTACCTCATACCAAACAACAGGACAGGATTTCAAAAGGTAATGTGAGAGCTGATACAGCTGCAAAGCAGGCAGCTTCAGCTTCAGAAGTATTTCTTTTGAGTGAGGAATTACAATCTTCTGAGATTTTAGATTTAGAAATGTTAAAAACAATGCAGACACTTACTACAAATGTAGAAAAACAAAAATGGATAAAACGAGGAGCAATTCTTGAGAAAGGGCTGTGCATCTCCAAAGAAAGAAAACCAATTTTGCCGTCTAACTCGTTTAGATATGCAGCTTTGTTGAGCCATGGGCAGTGCTATGTCTCAACAGGGGGGATGGTACAGTTAGTGAATCGAGTGCTTACAACATATGGATTTACAAACTACACAAAAAAATTTTGTGCAGCATGCCATGTTTGTAACAGGCATCATGCACAGGGGGCACTGAAGCCTAAGCAAGGGAGTTTCCCTACACCACCGTACCTGTTCCATACTATCTGTATGGATTTCATAGAACTAAACAAATGCGAAAATAAAAAGTACTCTTTTGTCATTATAGATATGTTTTCCAAATGGGTGGAAGCTTTTCCGACCTAAAATCCAGATTGAGCTAGTGTTGCAAAAGCCCTCGTTAAAGAAATTATTCCTAGATTTGGCATACCGGAAAAGATCTATAGTGACAATGGCACACACTTTGTAAATCAAACCATATAACAATTGAGCCGTTATTTCAGGATTTCCTTGAAAAACCATTGTGCATACCATCCCCAATCTGCAGGATTAGTAGAGAGGCATAACGGGGTTCTGAAAAATAAGCTTAGGAAATTGATTAGTGAGACACAGAAGAACTGGGTGCACTGTCTGCCTCTGGCACTGTTGAGCATGAGAACTGTTCCAAATGCAAAGGGGTTAACTCTTTTTGAAACACTGTTTGGGAGCGCATATTATATACCTCAGTGGAAACCTCTCATGCCTGCAGACCAGGAGGCTGACAGTTCACTTGCAGAGTATATGAGGAGACTTCTGAATAACAAACAACTTCTGCAGTTAAATTCTGTTTCAGATAAAAAACAGACCAGACCATCGGAAGCAGTAGTACAACCGGGATCGTGGATTTGGGTGAAGGTCGTGAAGAAAAGAAATTGGAGTTCTCCGAAGTGGGAGGGACCATACCAAGTTTTGCTGGCAACACCCACTGCGGTCAAGATAGCTGAACATGTGTCCTGGATCCATTTGATGCACTGCAAACTGGTCAAGAACTTTGAACTGGACAAAAACCTTGTTACTGTTATACAACGAGAACAAAATGACCAGGTATAAAGTAAACAGGGATGCAGAACAACCTCAGAAAAATTGCATGATCACCCTGTTAGCTATACTGGTAACAATAATCTTTTTGCTGTGGCCTTTCCTTTTTTCAGCCACATGAGTTGAACTGAACAAATGTGATGCATTACTCATAGACTGGCACCCAAACTTTAACACTTACCAAGCAATTAAATATGTGTATGCTGAAACTTTTAATGTTTCAAACTGCTGGATTTGCACAGCTATACCAACAGCATACGGGGGATTATTATCGACTGATGTCCCCCTAGGGGTCAATGAGACCTGGGAAAATTTGATTTTTGATACTACACCTGTAAAATCACAAGACAAAATAGCATTGTACCTACCTGTTACACAAAAAGGAATTGTATGTTTTTATAAAAATGACACTATTCAGGTGGGTTGTAATGTTATATTAAGGCTAATAAGGCAGAAACTATTTGTGATACAAACTATGACTCATATCTTGAGAAAATGCCAAAAACTGTTCATGAAATACAGCATAATCCTGTTCTTTTGAAGCAACTTTCTATCATTGATAAGAAAATGTTTCATGCAGAGCAAGCATATATCAATACTAAAGTAGAGAATTGTTATTTTGTTTGTGGGAAAAAGGCATACAAATGGCTACCTGAGAATTGGTCCAGTAGTTGTTTTTTGGGTTACCTGGTTCCAGCCATACGACACACTGCAGCTTTACCTCGAGGGAAAATTCGAAACGTCAGAGAGCTCAGCGGTAAACCTGGAAATCCGATCAAGAGACCCGAAAATCCAGTGGGACGAATCGAAGCAGGATGGAGAAACCATAATTCCGTGAAAAACAAAGATAAACTGACACACATGGACTTGAGTGACACTATTATATCATGGGCAGGCACCCCTGCATATGGAGCAGTGAAATCGATTTGGGAGCTAAGAAAACTGTCCAAACTTCTCGAAGTTATGAGCAATGCAACTTTTTCTGCTCTCGAATTAATGATTGATGAACTAAACGCTATGAGAACTGTGGTGCTTCAAAACCGCATGGCTCTCGACTTCACCCTAGCGGCGAGAGGTGGTGCGTGCGCTTTAATCAAAGAAGAATGCTGTTTGTATATTCCTGACAGCCAGCATGAGATAAATGACCATCTTGAGGTGATCCAGCAAGTGTCGGCCATGACCAAATCAGGCCCAAACCCTCTGATGGACTTTTTCCAGAATTTGTTTGGGGGGTGGGGTTCCATCCTAATGAACATCCTGATTGCCATTTGTGTGGGATTACTCCTATTAGGAGCATGCATTTGTTGTGGTATTCCCTGCATGAAAAAGTTAATCAAAGATTTTATAGACATATCAGTTTCTGAGACTTTGTATCAAAGTATTGAAATTGAAGAGTTGTTGAAAACTGAAATGCTTTCATAAGTCTAAACTAAATGACTCTCTTAACTGCAAATCCAAAATGGAAGAGGTTAGGAGAAGAAGCAAACTGTTTATGCTTTTGAAAATAGAATAAAAAGTATTAACAGGGGGAAATGTCAGAGAAATATATATTAATATATATGTTTAGTGCTTATTAGAAGCTAAAAGAGTTAACACATTTCATTCTATTTTATGTACAGCTTAATTCTGTATGAAATTATAAGATGATTTTTCAAACTGCAGTATGCTTTCTGAAACTGCAAGATGCACCCTGACCTAGTATTTGCTAGCACAGCAAAATTCATGTTTATGCATTTTGGAAATGTACTGAGAAGCAGGTGATTATCTGCTAGGTCAGGAAAATGAATGAATAGTGTATGAATAGAACAATACTGTTTTCTATAATATGATTGAATATGAACAATCAGCTCTGTTCGTGTTATGAGAACATGCACAGCTGTGGAAAAGAAGAGATACATGAAACAAAAGACTGCTTGAAGAATCTGTACTTGCTTTGTGCTCGAATTAGCTATAGTACCTTGAATAGTAACATAACATAGTGGGAAGCTGTATCTAACCGGTGGTCACCAAGGCCACGTTGTTTTTCTTAGGACGTTTTTCATAAAATTGATAGTGCAAGCAGAAAATCACGGACAAACAGCTGCTATGAAGTAATGATGTTAAAACTTGTGATCTGTTACGTCAGCTTGGTAGGCAATGTCTTGTTAGAAAATGTATAAAGATGACCTTACTTCCTGATTTTAGTTAGACAAACTCTGTATTAGCACATTTTTGTCTCCTTGCTGCAAGATTAAAGTGCCTTAACCTGAACCTGCCGTCTATTGATCTTTTTGAAGTTTATTTTTCCTTTGACAGTGTTAAATTTTATACCATATTGGTTTGGCTAGGCTTTGTCTTTGCCTACAGGTATAGGGACCTTTACTGGCTTTCTTTTCTGCATTACTCTGTAAAATCTTGCTGCTCTCTTGGGAGCAATGGCATGCCTGCTTTGCCATGTTCAGTCAATATGTCTTGATATGGCTCGATGAAAATTAGAATTTGATAGGGGGCTAGGATGACCCAGTTTCAGGAGTTTGCTGTGTCTTTGCTTGAAGCTATAATTTTTTAGATGGTCTCTTAATGTCTTCTACCATTAAATAGTACTGTCAACAAAAATGCATTCCTTGGAGAGAAACCTAAGATAAAGAACTCTTGTAATCACCAGCACCACCATCCTCATCATCACTAGTATTATAACCTAGAAACTAAACTATGTATACAGGCTAAACTGTGATGCTCTCTGCCCACAGCATTTGGTAGTAGAAGTGTGGATTTACTCTTTATCATTTTCTCAGAAACTTTACCTTCGGTACATATCTTGGGTTTGGTCTAGAAACTGGAAGCAGCCTTTCCAGAAGGTTAAAATATTCCTTTACTATCTTTCTGTAATTCATAAACACAGGAACCTGTGAGGCCCAGCATCTGACTCTTGGATATCCATACTACTTATATCCAGAAAATGGACAGGCATTGCTTTATAGAACAAGTTGGTTCTTGTTCAGGCATCGTCCCAACTAACAAAAGACCTTGAGACATCCTCATCATAATGGTAGGGATTATAGTCTCAAAGGGAGAAGGCAAACATTAGTGGTCACCAGAGCCAGTAGTTTCAAGACCTGACCCAAGGACCTGATAACTGATGTCCTGAACAGGGGATTTTGTTTCTGTTAAAATACAACACTGAAACATCTGCTGTTCAGATAAGATAGGATGTCCCAAATACATGTACATACTATGTAAACATTGATTTACTTATTGACTCCTGCCTAGCTAACTACATATGGGTAACCTCCTATATATATATACGTTTAATTGTAGGTCAACAGGGGTCATTTACATTTTAGGTTGTGATTGTATTCCAGCCAAGTGGTACATTGGGCAAACTACTAGACAAATTAAGACTCGTATTTTGGAACATTTAGGTGACATAAGGAGGGGAAACCTAGAGAGCCCTGTAGCTCCACATTTTTGCAGCATACATAATGGTGAGAATGATAGCTTTAAGTTCAGTGTGTTAGCTAGGCCTCACTTTAATAGAGGAAATTATAAAGTAGCTTTGAGCAAGTTAGAACAGAGGTTTATCATTGAGTATCATACTTTATTCCCTAAGGGAATGAACCTGGAAATTTAATGGGTATTAATGAAATTTAACTTTTACTAAATGATTCAATATGTATTAAAATTGAAGTTTTGTAATATTGATAAGTTACAGTGACTAATAAGTTGTTATATTTATATACATCTGAAAAGAATTTATTGTAAAATGAAATTTATTAATTAATTATATTTGGAGTGTTCAGTTTACAGTTTATATTTTGTAATTAATATTTATAAAATTTGTAAATTAAGAGAAAAAAGGAAAAAAGAAAAAGAGAAAAAGTATGTTTGCAAATAATGAAATGTTTCCTTCCTTGTAACATATTTCAGTGGTGAATGAGTTAAATTGTTTGATACAATGATGTTTAATTGATTGATTGATGTTTAATTAATTAATTAAAGCATATATAAAAGAATACTGAAAATGCAAAAGTATGTCCCATTGAAGGCGAATAGCTGAGGTACCAGGACGGAAGGAATAAATATGGATATCAACCACTACTGTGTCTTCCTTTGAATTTGCTGGTGTATTGCAGTTTCTAAGTATTTGAAGCTTGTCTTTTAGTAGTGTTTGTTAACCTCCTATATTGCCAATGTTTGCAACAGTTGACTTTGAACAACATGTAGTGTGTGACTTAATTACAGATATCATAACTATAAGGCATTGTTTACCTAGACAGACATTAAATGTCACACTTTTACTTGCAAATTACTAACACATGACCTTTACAACATCATAACTTCTTCTATGGTAGAATCTGAAGTGGAGAGGATAAGTACTCTTTCATTATGTAAGCATAGCTTATATTTCTTTTATTAGACTGTTGTTACTACCAAATAATCCAGACTATTGCAAATAGTACATGTTAATGAAAGTAGTAGTAAAGTGAAGGACATACTCTATATGGCTGCATAATAGTGAAATCTACAACTTTGTATGCAGTGTATTTAATAAAAAACATGAGTTTATACATTTCTAAAGGGGGCTGCACATGCACTCCTGAAATGGGGTATTAGGTTGTGAAGCAAAACAAGGTATTCTCTTTATCTCTGAGGTGGTGTGGTAGTGGTGTTAATATATGTAGCTTCATAGGATGCAGTGGTACTACTCTGTAAAAACACTTCATAGGTAGTTACTAGGTTTGCAGTCCAGGGGGGACATTGAAACCTGCCCAAATTTCCAGTTTCCCCTAAGCAGTGTCTGGTTAAGTGACTTGCTCAAGGTCACACATTAGACAACTGAAAACTAAGGGAATCAAACCTTTTACAACAGGGACTATAGTTCACAGACATAAACATCTGCACCAGCTGCATGTTGCTTGATCTATAATGCATTTTCTAAGTTGCTATATGCAGCAGTGATTATATAATGAAATCCTTATTAAGCCATTCAACAGTGCATATTCGCTAAATACATCAGTTGACAAAATACATATCTGACTAGCAATGGTTGATCAGTAGGAATTTGCTTGTTTGAGTTTCAGATATTTAACATCTTCCTTCCAAACCATCACCTCTACTTTTAATTCTCCCACCCCAGAATGGGTAGTCTGGACAGCAAGAGAAAGCAGAGAAGGGATTCACGTTGGAGAGTAGGCAGATCCCGGTGATGGAGCCAAACAACTCCAACAAAGTGACACAGCAGTACTCCTGGTCTGCCCCTTAAAAGTTTCAGCTAGACCCATAGTTTTCTAATTTCTTTAGTTTACATTTTTGTTAGAAGCTCTAATATTTCTCTTTTTGCTTAGAACTAGATTTTTGTCATAAACATCATCTGAAAGAGTGGTAGAAGAAGTAATCAGAGGAAAGTTCTTCTTTGGGTTCAATAACTGATAGAACATTCCAGCTCTCCAGCCTAGTGTCTTTTCATTAAAAGTAGCACAGTGAATGCATTATATGTAATTGCTCATTCCCCAACAAAAAGGCACTGAAGATAAATGTATTTAAGGGGAGTTTGACAGCCAGACCCATAAAAGAATTTGTAAAAGATTTACTGACTGTCTGAAGCAGGGAATACTATCAGACTTAAACAGACTGCTCAGGAGAAAAGGCTAAAACGATTCAGTAACAATTTGAACCTCTCTGAAGTGAATTTATTGTTCAGGCAGTAAAAAAGGAACAGTGCTTGGAATCTCTATTGCTGATAACCAGGATATAGTGTATGGGCCACAGATCATGACTACTGTAATATGTACAAAGGGAATTCAAATGAATGGTGTTTACCTGTGAATTATTTGCAACTCATATATTTGAATCCTTCAGCAATGATCCATATGATGTGGGTTCACATGTATGCGGATAGGGCTAACTTGATGCCTTCACATTTAGTATGTTATGGAAGATCTACCTTTCAATGAAACACAACCTCAGGAATCCCAATTCCCTGAGCCCACCTCTCTGAAATGGAAAGCCCTGGAATCATTTTACATTATACAGCTGTACTGTAAGATCCTAGACATGCAAGTTGTGTTTTTCAACCTTTTAATTCTCCCCCAGGATTGTATGACCATGGAGTTAGTATATGCAAGTAAGTACAATGTAGGGGCAAAGCACCGCCTCTCCACATGGTACAAGGGGACTTGTCTTACTATAGTGAAATTGTTTTTGTTGATGTCACCTGCAGTTTTGGTGGGTGCATTATTTTTCTCAGCCAGCTTGCTCTTGATGGGTTATGCATTTATGTTTTATGTTCTTGTATTAACAAGTAATTTAATTTTTATTTGAAACCAAAGCATTATGGGACAGTAATGCAATGCACAGTGTAAAGCTGTGCCGACCATGGTTTAAATGTTAAAATGCCTGCTTTTGAAGTACCTGACTCTAGCTAGTGTAGCAATTGCTGAAAACAAAAATGGTCACTGTGTTTTGTGTACCATAATAGAACAGCATTCAGTTATTTTTGAAATAGTTAATTTTAGTAAAGTGGCACAAATAGTTGGATGCCAAATAAAATCTCTTTAATTTGAAGTGGTGCTCACACAACACTGAGAACCTGTAACCGACAAGATCTTCCTGCTGTCCTAAGGTAGATAATCAGCTCCTGGGTTGTAAACTTTCATTTAATATTAAGTTGTATGCTTCCAAGTGACTTGTGTAGTACCAAACTGGCTTACTTCTTATTAGCATAATTTCTGACTTAAAATGAAAGGTGGCTAAATATGTAAGAATATTCACTGATGTGTTAAATCTGGCCACTGAGCAAAACAAACTGGTTAAAAATCACAATTTCTGTAGAGTTTTAGTCATTTAAAATGCAATAACTTTTGGTTTCCACAGGAGCTTTGGAATGTTACCTTCTAACTTCCAGTCATTGCATCCTTGGACTTTTGACAAAAATGAAGTTATAAACTCACAGTGCAAATATAAAGGTTTATATATTTAGAATTATAACTGTTACTATCAAACATTAGAACTGTTCAGCACAAACCCATCTTCACAGTGACATCATTCATTGTATTCAATGTCTTAAACTGTATTTTACAAGTTACAATAAACAAGTACATAATAATAATGGTTGAAAGATATAGCCCAGCTCTGTGGCGTAGTTAAAGCTCTGACTATGATCCAAACAACCTATGTTTAGTTTGTAGCTCTGGTGATGAACACCTGGGAAGGGGAGGGATGGATGGAAAAGAGTGACTTACTCAAGCTTGCCCATCCTGGCAGGAGACAGTGGTCTCCATCAGCAGATAGTTTCCAGACAAGTGGAGGCTTGCATGACATCAAGATTTGAAGAACTGTAGAATGTGGGCTTAGCAGTCCAAAGCTGGTGACAAGTAGCCCTCATACCTGGACATCTGTGGAGGCATGTATACATGAAAGAGGGCATAAAACAACCTCTTGGTAATGCCTGCAGGTGGTGCTGTTAAGGCCATAACAAATTACCTGATGTGAGCACAAACCACCACCATGACTGCCAGTATGACGCTCTCTCCATGATTAAGAAACAGAGGATAGGAGAATGAATGGGACAGGCTCATTGGTGGAGACTTGATAATCAGCAAATATGACTGGAAAAATGCCTAGAAAATTTGTAAGAGTTTGTAAATGATTTACCTAATACAGCAATATATGATCATTTTACACATATACATTGTCAACAATATTTTTGTACATTCTGTTGTGAGTTCTCATATATGCCTGGACAGTTAAATATTTACATACGTATTACAGTTATGACCATTTGTATAATTATCATCTCTCAAAAAAGTCAGGTATCATTGCCAGTTGTAAGCTTTAAGCTAATATCGTCCATCTGATTGTACATAGCAATATTTTGCAGGAGATATAGAATTTGATGAATGGTACCTCATTGAAAGCAATCTCACCAATCCTATCTCCTCAAATTTACCAGTTTCCAAATGTTTTTACATTAACTAGGTTAACAGTGAGATAGTAGGAGGAAAACAGTTTTTTGTTCTTGTCGGATGTTTTACTTTTCTTAGCCACTCCTTAAAATGGAGAACATTGACATCTGTGCAGTGACAGAGACCTGGTTTAAGGATCCAGAGAGCACTCCTGCATTACCAGGCTATATTCATACTACACCTTTCGGCCTCCTAACCTGGACCGAAAAACTAAAGGTGGAGGTGTGTCCATATTTGTGTCCATATTCATTAAGGATATCCACACCACCAGGCTAGTTGCTCAGCATAATGCATCTGAAATTATCCAAGTGCAACTAACTCTGGGCAAGACCGCAATCCAAATTGTAACTTGCTACAGGTCCCCCACCATGCCCCCGGATTCCCACTCCTCATTTCTTGATACACTGGAAAATATTAGGGTACAACCCAACACCCTAATAATGGGTGATTTCAACTACCCCACCATTAACTGGGAAAACTACTCATCTACCAACTCTTTTACTCAACATTTTCTGGAATTCATAAATTCCAATGCCTTGGATCAACTTATCCACATCCCCACCAGGGGCAGCAATATCCTAGACCTGGTCATTACCAACATGGGCGACCAGTGTTCCACACCAGAGGTCAATTCCTTGTTGGTCAGATCCGACTACAAGCTAATCACCTTAGACATCCACATCCCACCCCCACCCCCACCCCCCATTAGGGAAACCACCATAAAAATTTCTCCAAAGCCAACTTCACACTTCTTAAGACAGAAGTGGCAAACTTCATGACACCCATGCAGATGGACAATAGAGGCACGACTGCGGAACCCTACACAAATGCACTTTATAAGCACTTACACGAGTGCATGGATCGTGCTATCCCTAACAGAACCAAGATGCTATCCTCCAAAAAAGGAAGCCAGTCTGGTGTTCCCCTGCCATAAAAAAACTCTACAACAGAAGAAAGAAACTGTTGCAAAAATGAGTAAAATCCCATGATTGGAGGAGCTCCCTGGTCAGCCTCAGTAAGAAGCTGAGATCCCTCATAAAATCCTCCAAAGCTAGTTACGAAAACAAAATCGCCACTGATTCTAAAGACAACCACAAAGCATTCTATAGCTATGTCAAGAATCTCAATGGCAACACTCATATCTGCTCTGAGTTACAGCACAATGGCACTAACTATACAGAAACAACTGATATTGCCAACATCCTGGCAGATAGGTTCAGTGGTAACTTTAACCCCACCCCCACCCCCTAAAGGGCCCATCTCTATACCGGAAGAATGCACAGTTCCTGTAATCATGACTGCACAGGTAAAAACCACACTCTCCAAAGCCAAGAACACAGCATCCATTGGACCTGACAACATCCCAGGCTCCATTCTACATGAACTACAGAATGAACTGGCACCCCACCTAAGCATCATGTTCAGTCATAACCTCACCTGAGGCTTTGTGCCCACTGAATGGCGCACAGCGACGGTTATCCCACTCCACAAAGGTGGAGCCACCACGGACCCTGGGAACTACTGCCCTATTAGCCTGATGAGCCTGGTCTAAAAGGCCATGGATACCATCATGGAACTTATAAACAAAGACATTGGTAATCTCCAAACTCTGGACCCAACCCAGTTCGGGTTTGTAAAAGGTAGATCATGTCTTCTAAACCTGATAGACTTCTTTGAAGCAGTCACCAAAGCCGTAGACGAGGGTAAGGTGGTTTACACAGCCTATCTAGATCTTGCCAAGGCTTTTGACACCATCCCCCACTCTGAAATTATAGATAAACTCACTAAACTAGGTATAAATCCCTATGTCATAAGATGGGTTGCCAACTGGCTCACTGACAGAACTCACACTGTGAAAGTAGTAGACTCCAAATCTGACTTCAGACCAGTGACGAGTTGAGTACCACAGGGTTCAGTCCTGGGTCCTCTCCTGTTTGCTATGTACTTCTCTGAAGTACAGACTAGTACAGAAGGTCTTTGGCTAATGAAGTTCGCAGATGACTGCAAACTAGGAGCCATAATCAAAACTCCTAACGATGTGGACATACTACAAAAGGGCCTCACTGAGACAGATGCCTGGTGTCAAAGCTATGGCCTCAAGCTCAATGCCAAAAAGTGCATTGTCATCCCCTTTGGTAAAAACATTTTACCCATGTACTACTTAACACTGAAAGTGTGATAAGAGACCTTGGAACATAGGTGGACAGTAGTCTCTCCTTTGATAATCACATTGCCACAGTAGTCAGGAAATCCTTCTACGTGGCACACCTCATCACAAAAGGTTTCTCATCCAGGAAAAAAAAGGTCATTGTTCCCCTCTACTCGTCACTCATTAGACCCACTATAGAGTACAACGCCCATTTTGGTATGCACCTCACAAGACATCTACAACAACTGGAAAGGC
>NC_056732.1:402989925-403047425 GCF_019279795.1 Protopterus annectens
TCATTGTGTATGTAATACTTTATCCTTTCAAATTCTTATGCAGAAATTCACATTAGCTCACTTCCTCCCCAGTTCAAGAATTCCACTGGATATCTGTCTGGTTCTCCTATGTTTCTGTCTTTCATCTTTTTCATCCATTTCCAGTTCCTCTGGTGTTATGGTTGTATCCAATTTTTTTATCTTCCATAGTCAGTGTATATTCCCCCCTGTCTGCCCTTCATTCCCACCCCAGTGCTGTGCTCTCTCTTTTCTTATTTCCTCATAAAGTTCTTTGTAGTGTTTCCTGAAAGGTTCCTCTCTTCATAGGTTCATAGGTTGGTACTAGGCTATCGGCCCTAGGGCCTATGTAAGCCTAGCCATAACAATTCCCTGGATATTTCATCCCACAGTATTTACTTCTCTGGATCCCTGTCTAGCAGGGCGACTGACATGATCCCTGGGGTGAATTTCCTATCTCCCATCCAATCATCAAGGTTCCTTTTGAAGAGGGCCAATGAGGCGCTCTGCTTGAAATGTATGGGCAGTCTATTCCAGAGTATGGGGAGTCTCTGGGTCAGGAACCTATCCCTCCAGCATGTTTTGTTCATTGTGACGACAAGGTTTAGATCCCTGGAGCATGTAGCTCTGAGGGATTGGGATTTCTTTAAGTGGAGCATGTCCAACAGCTCAGGGTTTGACATGGCCTTGTATGTTAAGCAGAGATCACCTCTGAGTAGACGATATGCCACAGAGTATAGCTGGAGTTTTTTAGATGGTCAGCATATGGCATCTGCTTTAGGCCTGTGATTCTTTTAGTGAGGTATTTCTGTGGCCTTTCTAGCTGTTGCAGGTGTCTTGTGAGGTACATACCAAATGGGGCATTGTACTCTATAATGGGTCTAATGAGGGATGAGTACAGTGGGACAATTAACTCCTTTTTTCTGGATGAAAAGCCCTTAGTGATAAGGTGTGCCACATAGAAGGATTTCCTGACTGTTGTGGCGATGTGGTTATCGAAAGTGAGACCACTGTCCACCTGTGTCCCTAAGTCTCTCATCGCACTTTCGATGTTTAGTGTCCTGCCACCTATGTGGTAATTCATGGGTACATGTTTTTTTCCAAAGGGGATAACTATACATTTCTTGGCATCAAGCTTGAGCCCATGGCTCTGGCACCAGGCATCTGTTTCTGTAAGGCCCTTTTGTAGAATATCCACATCATTTGGGGATTGAATAATGGCTCCCAGTTTGCAGTCATCTGCGAACTTTGTTAGCCAGAGTTCCTTAGTGTTGGCCTGTACTTCAGAGAAGTAGATGCCAAACAAGAGTGGCACCAGGATTGAACCCTGAGGTACTCCACTTGTCATTTGTCTAGAGCTGGATTTGGAGTCAGCTACTTTTACAGTATGGGTTCTGTCAGTAAGCCAGTTGGCAACCCATCGAGTGACGTAGGGACTTATGCCCAGCTTAGTAAGTTTATCTATGATTCCAGAGTGGGGGATGGTGTCAAAGGCCTTGGCGAGGTCTAGATAGGCTGTGTGGACCACCTTACCCTCATCCACAGCTCTGGAGACTGATTCAAAGAAGTCAATCAGATTCCGGAGACAAGATCGGCCCTTCACAAACCCAAACTGGGTGGGGTCCAGTGTTTGAAGGTTGCCACTGTCTTTGTTTATAAGTTCCATGATAATGCATTCCATGCCCTTGCAGATCAGGCTTGTCAGACGGATGGGATGGTAGTTCCCGGGATCCAAGGCAGATCCTCCCTTGTGGAGCGGGATAACTGTAGCTGTGCGCCACTCAGTGGGCACGAAGCCTGAGGTGAGGCTATGATTAAACATGACACTTAGGTGAGGTGCTAGTTCATTTTGTAGTTCATGTAGTACACAGCCTGGGATGTCATCTGGTCCCATGGATGCTGTATTCTTAGCTTTGGAGAGTGCGGTTTCTACCTGTGTGGCCGTGATTATCGAAATTTGGCAATCTTTTGGTATTGAGATGGGCCCTTTAGGGGGTGAGAGGGGGGTGAAGTTGGCACTAAATCGATCTGCCAGGATATTGGCAATGTCATTTGGATCAGTATATTTAATGCCATTCTGTTGTAGCTCGGAGCAGATCTGAGCATTGCCATTTAGATTCTTGACATAACTATAGAATGCCTTGTGGTTGTCTTTGGAATCTTTGGCAATTTTATTTTCGTAACTAGCTTTTGAGGATTTTATGAAGGATCTCAGCTTCTTAGTGAGACTGGTGAGGAAGTTTTTTACATCCTGAGATTTTCCTCTTTTCTGCAACAGTTTCTTCCTTCTGTTGTATAGTTTGTTTATAGTAGGGGACCACCAGATTGGCTTCCTTTTTTTTGGAGTAGAGCATCTTGGTTCTATTTGGGATGACACGATTCATGCACGAGTTGATGTGCTCATACAGTGCCTTAGTGTAGGATTCTGCAGTCGAACTTCCAGATCCTGTCTGCGTGGGTTTTGTGAAGTTTGTCATCTCTGACTTCAGTAGCATGAAGTTGGCTTTGGAGAAGTTTTTTAAGGAGGTTTCTATACTGGGGGGTGGGGGTGGGATGTGGATGTCAAAGGTGATTTGCTTATGGTCAGACCTGACCAATGAGGCGGTGACCACTGGTGTGGAGCATCTATCTCCCATGTTGGTAATGACTAGGTCTAGGATATTGGAGCCCCTGGTGGGACAATGGATAAGTTGATCCAGGGTGTTGGAATTTATGAATTCAAAGAACCGTTGGGAAAAGGAGTTGGTACCTGAGTAGTTTTCCCAATTAATGGCAGGGTAGTTGAAATCACACAGTATTAGGGTGTTTGGTTGTATCTTAATATTTTCCAGTATGTTTAGAAAGGTATAGTGAGAATCTTGGGGCATGGTGGGGGATCTGTAGCAAGCTACAATTTGGATTGCAGTCTTAACTAGTGCTTGTTGCACCTGGAGAATTTCAGATGCATTGTGTTGGGCAACTAGCCTGGAGGTGTGAATATCCTTGATGAATATGGACACTCCTCCACCTTTAGTGTTTCGGTCTTGGTTTTGTGACCGAAAAGTGTGGTAAGAATTGTAGCCTGGTATTGCAGGGGTGCTCTCTGGAGCCTTGAACCAGGTCTCAGTTACTGCACAGATATTGATGTTCTCCATTTTTAGGAGTGCCTTGAGAGAGTGCATTTTGAGGTTTAGACTTCTAGCACTGAGTAGCATTACCTTCAGATTTTGCATGCTTGTATCTGTTACGGTGGTGGTTTTATCCTTTGAACCTTGCTTAAAAAAGGCACTATAGGGGTGGCAAGAGCTTTAGCCAGTAACCTGAATCCCAGGGGTGGCAGGTGCAGACCATCTCTTGCAAAGCATCGTAGTTTGTCGATCATGTCTTCCCAGGCAGACAGATACTGGATCCCCTTTGAATGACACCAGAAGCTTCACCAATTGTTGAAGTTAATCATTTTGTCCTTATACTGTGGTATCATTCTGGGTAAAGGCAGGATGCTACTCAGGGCTAGGGTCATACCTGCCTGGGTCAAATGATCCAAGAGCTCTTCCATGTCTCTTTTCATGTAGTCCAGGGAGGTATGTCTCAAGTCATTCATTCCAGCATGGACAATGACAGAGTTGTATTTGTACTTGTTGTGGAATGACTTGAGTGCATGCGTTATGTGGTGGATCCCGGCACCCAACAGGCAGCTGACTGTAATTTTCTCCCTGTTCAGCCTGGTGAGTGGGACATCAGTGTGCCTGACTATAGAGTCACCTATGACTAAAGTGTTGGGTACCTTAGGGGCTGTTGTTGGGTGGCACACTGGTGCTGTGAGCTATGTGTCATTTTGGTTGTGACTGGTGTTTGTTTGCGTTTCGGAGGTCCTTGTTGCTTGGGCAGGTTAATGTTAAGGGCCTCCACATATGTGGGTTTAGTGTTGCTATGTGTGGGTGTTGATGGTGTCGGTTTTGAAGGGCTATGAGTTGCTTGAGGTGTAATGCAGGTGTTAACCTTCTCCTCTTGACTGTCTAGCACAATCTTGGCTGGAGAGAGCTTTGCTTCCAGTTTGGCTATGTAACTGCATCTCTCGCAGGTTGTAGTGTTGGGTGGTAGGAGGAGAGGATTGTCTGTGTACATGAGGCAGTTGCCGCACTGCCCCAGTATGCCCAGATTCACCAGGTGAACTGGAGAAATCACTGGAAGTTGACCCTTGGACATGCCTGTTTAGGTGCTTTTTTGTAAAGTTTAAGAGCTGTTTTCCCTTACCTTTGCAAGGTACTTTGCAATTATAAGATGTTTAGTGACTATGATTAATTTCTCCTGATTGACAAGGAGAGCTGAGTGCTTGAATCAGTTTCAGGCTTCCTAGTGCTTTCCAGCAGGTTCTAGAGCAAGTGCTAGTCACAGGGGTTCAGATTTTAATGCTGCTACTGAGAAACCAGCTAGTTATAAGGGAAAATTTGAAGTGCAGACTTTCTTGCACGTGGAATAGTTTAACTGTAGCCTCACAGTGCTGCACGATGTGAAAAATGTGCAAACACACGCGTTTTTAAGCCAGAAACTTGAAAGGGATAGAAATCAGCCCAAAAAGGCTAATAAAATTACATTTTCAGAGCTGGAAACCACTCCTCTAGCATTAGATAGGCAGTACAATGCTCACCAGTCCCACTGGTAAGCAGTAGGACTTCCCTCTACCACAGCAAGGTCTGGATAGCTCTGAGCACAGAAAATAAAGTCCTGAGACAAGCAAAGCCTGGGATATGGACTGGCTAGAAAAGGTGGGAAACGAGCAAACAAGATAGTATTTTTTTTTTTGTTGTTGAAACAGGCTAAACAATGCAATAATACAGTAAATAAACACAGAAAAGGCTAACACACTTGAGTGTGTAGCCCTAAACAGTAAATGCAATTAAAACTCTACAAAATTAGCAATTTAAAACTTTTTAAAATGAAGCAAGGCAAGTGCACAACTGAAAAACAATTTAAGAGGCAGTAACACAGCAGAATAAGTAGTTAGTCTACATATACAGAGAAGTCTATATATGCAGAAAAGCAGCTAAAACACACAAACACTTCAGATGCAGTGCAACCTAGAGCACTTGAGCTGTAGCAATATTAAGGCAATTACTGTTATAATAAATGCTCTAAAATATACCCTATATTTCCAAACGTTTGAGAAGCACAGCCAGAACCAAGGAGATTCAGGCAAAAAGTTTTTTTTTTTTTTTTTTTGAAAGGGAAAAAGGAGAAACAGAAGGCCTTATCAAATGCTCTCTGTATTAGGTAGAATGAGCTAATGACACTCGACTGGGAGGAGTGTCCCAGATCAGATTTACAGTAGGGGCGGGCAACTGCAAAGCCACCAAGTATAACAGCAAGACATCAACAAGGAGAGAGGGTGGGGACAATATTAAAGCTATTAGCCTACAGACTGTAAGTACTACAGAAAGCCACAAAATGAAAGTTTTTAAACAGATAAAGGAGCAATGAGACTCTACAGAATGCTTTTTTAACTGCAAACAAATCAGTTACACATGCAGATTAGTTAATAGCAATAAAAATACACTCAAAAGCTGTGAGCAGGCAATAAAAAGTGCTATATATAAATTGCTAGAAACAATAATCAGTATAAATAATCGAAAAAAAAAAAAAACAGGATACTTATATATCTCTCTTCCACTCTGCTCAGTGTGTATAGACAGAAACTCTCTCAAAGTTAGGGCTTAAATACCAGAATATACAACCTTAGACAACCTTTTTTTTTTTTTTTTTTTTTTTTTTATCTTCCGTTCCCTGTCGTGGTCTTTCTTGATGTGTTTTATTTCTCTTTCTTTCATCAAAGCTTGCTTCTCAAATGCCTTGGAGATATGCTTCAATTACAAAAGAAAGACCTGAGTGTTCTGCAGGTGATTCAGCCAGGGTTGCCCCTTGGACACATAGTAATGATGCAGATGTAAATCATATATGTGAAAATATACACAGTTTATTCGTCCATCTTCCATCTGTTACTGTAAAACAAAACCAGCAGTACAGAAGTGGAAATGCAGTAGTTATTTATTGTTTATAATTCTGTTGTATTTATATTCTGCCTTATCTACTGTGTATGTTTTTATTATTTTGTGTGTGTTTATGTGCATGCATTCATATCATACATCTCTGCCAAAAGTTTGCTCATTTTTCTGCCATTTCCCACCAGTATTTACAGTACCCATATATCCTTCTCTCTATTGAGTCTCATTTCAGTTATTACTAATAATTTGTATTAATTCTCATTTGTATTTATATTTTTATTGCCATCTCTCTGTGAAAGATGTCTGTGTCTCCGTGTCCTCTGTTCCATAGTTCCTTTTACACCTTCACTAGTCTCTTTTTATTTAGAACCTATATTTCTGCCATGACTTCCTTATGCCTCTTCTTAGGATCATAGGATCATAGGAGGTTACTAGCCTGTTGGCTCTGGGGTCCTTATAAGCCTAGCCAAGAGTTTAGCCCATGTTTAGACAAATCAGCACCTGATACCCTTGTCCAGCAGGGACTCAGGTGGAATCTCAGAGGTGTTTTTTCTGTTTCCCATCCAGTTATCCGGGTTGCGCTTAAAAAGGGATAAAGAGGTACTTTGTTTGATGTGGAAAGGGAGTCTATTCCATATATAGGGAATGTCTGGGACACAAATCTGTCCCAACAACAAGTCCTGTTGATGTCATAGACCAGGTTGAGGCCACGTGTGTGAGTTACTCGAGTGGAGCTTGACTTGCGGATATGCATCAGTCCCATCAAGGTGGGGTCCGTGATCACCTTGTATGCCAGACAGCAGTCACCTCTGATGAGTCTGCATGAAACTAAGTAAAGGGATAGGGCTTTTAGCCTATCTGTGTATGGTAGATGTTTGAGGCCCTAGATTCTCCTGGTGAGGAGCCTCTATGGTCTCCCCAGCTGCTGCATGTGCTTTGTGAGGTACATGCCAAAAGGAGCATTTTACTCAATAATGGGCCTTATAAGGGAAGAATACAGGGATGTTATGACCTCCTTGTCTCTGGATGCGATACCCTTACTTATGAGGTGGGCCATGTATTAGGCTTTCCATACAAGGGAAGCAACATGGTGGTCAAAAGTCAAGTTGCTATCAACCTGGGTGCTCAAATCCCTCATGACTGATTGCATGTTTAGGATGTTGTTATTAATGTGATAATGTGTGGGGACATCACTCTCTCCAAATGGGATGATGATGCATTTTTTGGTATTCAGCTGGAGGCCATGTTTCTGGCACCAATCATTTTTTCTGAGTGAGACCATTTTGGAGGATGTCCACATCACTAGGTGAATGGATGACAGCATCCAGCTTGCAGTCATCTGCATACTTGGTCAGCCATAGCCCACTGGTTTTGGCCTGCACCTCAGAAAAGTATACCCAAATAACAGAGGCCCCAAGACTGAACCCTGGGGTAGGCCGCTTGTTATGGGCCTACTGCTTAAGGTGGCTTCCCCTATTTTGACTAGGTGGTTCTATCAGTGAGCCAGTTTGCTACCCATCTGGTAACATATGGATTGATGCCTAGTTGAGAGAGTTTATCTATTATTCCTGAGTGGGGAATAGTGTCAAAGGGTTTGGCCAGGTCAAGGTAGGCAGTGTGCACCATCTTCCCTTCATCCATGGCTTTGGTGACTGTCCCAAAGAAGTCGACCAAATTTAGCAGACATGACCTCCCCTTGAAAAAGCCAGACTGTGTGGGATTCAGTCTTTGGAGGCCATCAATGTCCTTGTTAACGAGGTCCATGATAATCAGTTCCATGGCCTTGCAGATCAGGCTAGTTAGGCTGATGGGTCTATAATTTCCCGGATTGGTGGATGCTCCACCTTTGTGCAAAGGGATGACAGTGGGTGTCCTCCACTCAGCTGGAACAAAGCCAGTACTCAGGCTTTGGTTGAATAGGACACCGAATGGTGCTGCAAGTTCCTGCCTGAGTTCACATAGGATGCAGCCTTGGACGTTAGCGGGTCCCATGGAGGCTGTATTTTTTGCCTTTGAAAGAGCAGTGATGACCTGTTCCCTAGATATAAGCGAAAAGGGGCAGGTACTAGGGATGTCCTGATTTACTGATGGGGGGACTGAGGGGTGAAGTTTTCACTGAATCTGTCAGCCAGCAAGTTTACTGTATCTACGGCATTTGTATATGTGGTGTCCTTGACCACCAGTTCTGAACAGATCTGGGTGCTTCCTTTGAGGTTAGAGACATATGTGAAAAAGGCCTTATGATTGTCTCTAGTAGATGTGGCCAATTTGAACTCGAAATTTGCGTTGGAGGATTTCACTAGTGCTCTTATTTGCTTGTTCAGCCTAAGGAGACATTGCTTCCAATTGAGCACCTGCTCCTTCTTGGTCTTGGACAGCAATGTTTTCTTATAGAGTTTATTTATTGCAGATGTCCACCAGACTGGTTTACTCTTCCTTGCGGAGGATGATTTAGTCCTGTCAGGTATTCCTGATTCCATGCATCTATATAAATGCTTGTATAGTGCATTGGTGTAGTTTTGGATATTGGTGCCAGTTCCTACAGAGGGGGAGGGGGCTGTGAAGCTGTTTGTACCATTCCTCAGGAGGATGTAGTCAGCTTTGGAGAAGTTTTTATGTATGATCCTAGCTGGAGGGGGGTTGGGGGAGATGGTGACTTTGAAAGTGACTGCTTTATGGTCGGATCTTACCAGGGAGGATGATACTATAAGGATGCTACAGTGGTTACTCATGTTGGTTTATACCAAGTCCAAAATATTATCACCCCTTGTGGGGGTATTGACTAGCTGTTCCAAGGCATTTGCATTGACAAAATCGAGGAATCCCTGGGCATTTGTGTTCTGGCATGAGTAGTTCTTACAATCTATATTTGGGTAGTTAAAGTCACCCAGGATCAGGGTAAAGGGTTGAATCTTGATAGATTTGAACAGGTCCAAATAGGTGGACTGGGCATCTTGAGTCAGATTTGGGGGCCGGTAGCTAGTTATGATTTGAACAGGGGTCTATGTGTCATACTGTTTGACCAGCCTGGAGGTATGTATGTCTTTAATGTATACTGAAACCCCACCTCCTTTGGCTTTACTGCCCACAGTTTGAGGTCTGAATGTATGATAGGATGAGTAACCAGGTAAGGCTGGGGTGCTCTCTGCAACTTTGAACCAGGTTTCTGTGACTGCACAGATGTCACCATTTTCCACGGTTAAGAATGTTTGCAATGAGTGCAGTTTCATGTTTAGAGTCCTAGAGTTTAGTAGCATGACCTTTGATTTGTGTTTTGTTGAAATTTTTATGTTGATAGTTTTAACCTCATCACTTTTTCTAAAAAAGGCTATGGGGGAGGCAAGAGCCTTTGCCAGAAGCCTGAAGCCCAGGTGAGACAGATGCAGGCCATATCATTCAACAAGTTTAAAATTTAACTCCTCCTGTTTGTTGTCAGTGGATTATACATCAGCTTATTGCTGTGAACCCTGTTTTTTCATTTATTATAGGCTTATAGGTAAATATTAGGCTAGCTGCCCTTGTGTGCCATTTTAAGCCTTGCCAGTTTCCCTTTTTGTGCTCAAATTAATCTATCTAATTTAGAGATCAGCCTTACCATCCCATGGTTAATAATTATATATTCCTCCCTGTAATGAGAATAACTGGGATCATACCATAAATGATTTGAGGGGACCCACGTATGGGATAAAAATTTAGGAGCTGCCTTTGTCCATTAGTAGTACAGGGGGCAGGCCTGATATATATTTTTTGTTTTCAGTCCATGAATCCAAGTCACGCCTGAATACGGACAGGGATGAACTCTGTCTAACATGGATGGGGAGTCTGTTCAAGAGTGTTTCCCCTCCCTGATACCCTTAGCAACCACACTCCAACCTTTATCATCAGTGATAGGTCCAACATAGATAGACAAAATTATAACCAAGGAAAAATTTAAATAATTTCCACAGAGGCAAGAAGTTTGGACAAAGCCATACATAAAAGTGGGACAAAGGCCCTAAACTAGGGACACTTTTTAAATACTGCTGTTACAAACTTGGTTTTGCATTAGCATGAATTTTTGAAGGGTATGAAGTCTGAAACTCAAATGTCTGTCATTATTTTCTAACTTCAGTCTTTAATAATGTGCCAGAAATAACACAATTTTCTGTAAAACAGGCCAACAGTATGAGGCAAAAATCTGGACATTCTGCAAAAATCAGTAGAGTTGAGAGGTATGCATCGACCCCCTATTTAGCGAATGGCATTTCAGCAAACCACAAAATCTTTCCCAGGGTAAGTAAGCATTTCACCAAAGGTACACCAGAATAGAAACTGCAAAAAATAAATCCCACACAAGTGGGGGGTTGTGCACCCCACACCCCCAAACTATATATATATATATTAACTCTGACATCACACTACAGTGGGGAAAAGGGCAAAGTTGTGGTGTTGGCCAAGTGCTTCTTTACCCTACAAAAGATTTTGTTGTTCGGTGAAATGTCATTCGTTAAATAGAGGTTCAGTGAATTGCTATTCACTGAATAGCAATTTGATAAAATGATATAGACCCTTAATATACAAATCAGCAAAATAAAATTAAACTAACACTCCAGTCTTCTGGTCCTCAATAAACCACCTCCTGCACTATGGTCTTGTTACCCAACCTATCCCAAGACTTCCACAAGTTCACAAATGACTAGCATAACAAAGTAATTTAACTCATATTTCATAGATACAATGCATTTATTAAGTAAACACAGGCTGAATTTGTCATTGTCATGCCATCATACCTATCGACTGTCCATATTTTCTCAGAATGTCCAGATTTTTGGCTCATATTTTTGGTCTGTTCCTCATAAAATTTGTGGTTTTCTGACAAATCAATGGGATGATCTGAGGACTGAAGTCACTAAATAATGACATACATTTGAGTTTCAGACTTCAAATCCTTCAGAAAACATGTGCAAAATCAAACAATGTTACTCTGACAACTTTCTAAGTTTATAAGAGCAATATTTAAAATATGTCCTTATGTTTAGGCCTTTGTCCCCCCCATTTTGTTGAGTTTTGTCCAGATTTATTGCACTAAGAATTTGAGATGTATGCATAGCATGGTAAACAAATATTAATAAATAAATAAATAAACATGCAAAAGTAGACATCTAGAACTGTCACTTTGCAGAACCTAGAGATCCTGCTTGATGTGTCACTAAAGTTCAGTGATTAGCTAGTTTATCACAGTTCATGTAAGGCTGTAAGTATTCAAGCTTGAAAACTGTTAAACAAGAAAAAAGAAAAAGGTTTTACTGTGTTGGTCATCTTTGAAGTGACACACCTTGATTTCTTGGGGTTTGGAAGTCCAGCATACCTCTCCGCCTCTTAGCACAAGAAATCTGGACAAAGCAAAAATAATTGGGGGACAAAGGCACAAAAATAGGGACAAATTTAAAATATTCCTATTATAAAACTTAAAAATGCTAGAATAAAAGGTTTTGTGTTACCATGCATTTTTTGAACAATATGAAGTTTGAACCTCAAATGTCTGTCATTATTTAGTGAATTCAATCACCACTCATTTTCCAGAAAACCACACATTTTATAAAGAACAAAACAAAAATATAAGGCAAAAATCTGGACATTCTGTGAAAATCTGGACAGTTGAGAGGTATGAGGCCTGGTGAGTGGTGATTGCCGTTGTTTTTCATTTTAAAAAATATTTGTTTCACCAGTGCGGATAAATTTAATTTTAGCAGGATTTGGAATGACAGAGACACGTTCCGCAGCAAAACAGTTCTGACATTGTCTTCAGCGTTGTGAAAGGCTTACTACCAAGTAAAACTGATGCTATTATGAGCGGCATCCTTAACTTGAAAACCCCTCCTTTCTTCCCTGTCTGCTAGTGAATTTTCAGTGTAATCACAGCATTCCATATAGAATATAAGGAAGATTTAGTACCTGTTTAAGAGATGCAGTAAGTTGGAATATCTCCTTAACAGCTATGATTAAGTAAAGTCATCAGGGCTTCAGATTCTGACAGATCTAAATAGGAAACCATGACAACCTTGCCACTTTGACTGCTAGCTGCCTGTGTAGATCATGTAAGGATGTAAAAGCTTTACAAACGATCATTTTTTAGCAAGTATGTACTGCTAGAATTATCCCCCACTTCTGTACGTAATTCAGCTGGGGTTTCCGCTTGGAAACATAGTAAATTGTATATGACAGAAGTAACATACCCTTCCCAGTTTATTGTTCTGTATTCCTTTTCCTTCTATAAAACAAAATCAGCAATACAGACGTGGCAATGTAGTAGTTTTCAAATTGTTTGTGGCAATGTAGTAGCTTTCTAATTGTTTATATCTCTCTTGTATTTATATTTGGTCATATCTTCTATGTCTGTTTTTTATGATTTGTGTGTGTGTGTGTGTGTGTGTGTGTGTGTGTGTCTGTATGTCTATGTGCATGTGTGTGTGCATATGTGTATGCATGAGTGTGTATGTGTGCACGTGTTTACGCATATGTGTATGGATGAGTGTGTGTGTGTGTGTGTGTGTGTGTGTGTGTGTGTGTGTGTGTGTGTGTGTGCGTGCGTGTGTGTGTGCTTGTGCATGTGTGTGTGTGTGTGTGTATGTATATATGTGTGTGTGTGTGTGTGTGTGTGTGTGTGTGTGTGTGTGTGTGTGTGTGTGTGTGTAGTTACGTGTAGTTACTGTTAATATCGTAGCTCTTACAGGTGACTTTTGTAGGGCATTACTACCATTCAGGGGTATAGCCAGAAGTTTTAGAATTACACACCATCTTCCAGAATGTATCCACCTTCACCTTCAAGTGTAACCTCCACCTCAGACAGTGCATGTTTCAGTATAGCATACCTGTCATTTAGTGAAACTAATGCTGATTTGGCAGGCTTAACTAAATCCTATTTTGCCAACCTGGTAGTTTGAAATAAATGCTGTATAACAAACTTTGTAATTTAAAAAAATAATATCTTGGTAATTACATGATGTACTTAAAAATTAAATTCTGGTGCATCTTATTACACAAAATAAATAAATGTCTCCAAAAAGTATATGTCATGACATATGCATGGCTACAGCCTTATTACCATTTCTACTGCATCTGGTACAATATATTTTTATCAGGCTTACTGTGACCTATATGCTGTTATTGATTGTCCTCATAGGTGATGCTGACATGAATATAGTTTAGCTAATCATCACCTGTTTCATTGGCATCCATTTGGTCAAACCTAGAAGACCAAATGCACAACTTGGTGACTCTCTGTTATGTGGTGAAAAAACTTCTGAATAGTTCCCGTGCACTGGACTTCCCTTCTTGCTGAATTCTGTAAACAATGTTATTACTGCTGAGGTCTCCACATCTGTGGGTATGTCATGTCTCTTTAAGTTGGTAAGTCATATCTCTTTAAGTGGATAAGCTATATATTTTCTCCAGGCCAGAGTGCTTTGATGAAATGGATGGTGAACAACTACAAGAACATCTACAGAGACCCTGCAATTGGATGCCATCAACATTTACAAACAATTAAATTGTACTGCAAATTTCTACCATGTTAAAATGGACCCTGTGATTTTGGAAAGGATTGCCCTCCATCTGACTAATTTATAACTGTCTGTACTACACTGCATTTGGTTATGGAGATGATTGTCCTTCATTTGCAGCTGTTGTATCATATTCGGGGATTCCTTACCCTGTTCTCTCTAGGTCCTGTCACTGCATTGGCTGATGGGTATTGCCTGCCACACTGACTCATTACTCCTCACTGTGGGTTTCTGTTTCACGTACGTTAAACATTTTACAGAGTAGCTTTTTGCATTAAATTTTATCACACACCTTTTTCCTTTATACCAGCACACTCTCTGCAGTGCCTCTGGAAAAAAAATAGTGTGAGTTTCAAATGAAAGGAAGATGAGAAAGATGAAACCACAGTGGATAAATGATAAGGTAAGGCAAGTCATTTTAAAATTGGAGATCTTTATAGAAGGTCCAAAAAACTTTGGAGACAGAGTCACAACAGAAGCATGTAATAAACACAAAGGATACTAGAAGAATGATGAACAGAACCATGGCATAAAAGTAGCTGGATCTTTGAAAGAAGTTTATTAAAGGAACAAAATATCCCCTCAATGTACTAGTGAAAGAGTGAATATAGATCAGAAACACCCCACTTAATTTAAGTCAGTGAGGGGGTGCAAGTAGAATAATAAAGAGAGCCGTGGCATAAAATTAGCTGGATCTTGGAATGGAATTTAAAGGGAAACACAAAATATCCCTTCAACATAACAGTGAGTTAACAATGAATAAATCAGTCATGAAATGTTGTCACAAGTGCAGGCTTAGCTTAAATCATTTAATGTGCACTTCTGCAATGTGTTCATCAAAGAGGAAGATGATGCTCTTTTGTATACAGAAAGGAAGGTGATCGTTCACTGCATGAAGCAGACTTCTTAAGTGTACCTGTGTTGGAGGTACATATTTATTTTCAGACTTGATTTACACCTTCACAGGGTTTTCCAAATCCTCCCATCACATAGGATTGTGAAACTGTTTAGCACACAGGAACATGACTACATGGCCAACATGCCAGTGGTACCAATAACTGAACTAAAGAGGCCTTACATCTTACATCTGCCTTTTTTCACAAGCAAAAGTAAATGACTTTGTGTCATTGAGTTTTGAAATACCATTAATTAAGGTTTACAGACTTTACACTGGCTTTGATAATATGCTTGTTTTTGGTCGCTCTGTTTTGTAAATTTATAGTTCTGAATAGTATGTCACAATCCTATTGGAAGTGGAAGGACTTATGTGCTATTTGGTATGCAAATTTTATGGTAGTAGTACTCAGATTTTTGGGGGCTGGCTGTACCCCCTTCTGAAGGGTCTTTGTACCTATTCTTGATGTTTGCAGGTTGAGCAGCATGGCCTGAAGTGTAGAGAAGTGCAAGATGACATTTTGCTTTAAGAACAGTGTATTTAGCTAAAGTTGCTAAAAAAAGAACACTGAGATGGCTCAAATATTAGTGGGTTATCAGTGGCAGAGTTTAATGTATTTCTCAGAGTACACTGGACAGTCCATGAAAGAGAAGGTTGCAACATTTGCCCTCTTACTGAGATGGTATAAGGAGAGAGACTAGGAATTAATACCAATTTAGTCTGAGCTCAATGGCAGGGACAGGAGTGGTGAGGACATCTTAAGGATAGATAGCTGCAGTCTTGAAAATCGGTTTCCTTCATGATAGCAAAGCATGAGCTTATTGCAGAGAGAGTTTATTGACCATCTTAACATAGGACTATGCATAAGTTAGTTTTGAGATGTTAATGGGCTAATCTGTGGATACTGTTTATTTGAATTTCAGTAAAACTTTTCTTAGAGTGCTTCAATAAACATAATGAATAATTAATACTTTAGAAGCACTGAAGAATGGTGGACAAGCTGTGTAAATTGATTAATAACAATGATATCAAGAAGGACCCAATGAATGTAGTCAAAAGGCAGTAAACAGAAGACAGACTTATTTGCACAACTAAGGCTGGCAGTGAAACATTTTTTTTGCAGTATTTTTGCTAAACCTTTTTGGGGGTGAAGCCTTTTTTGCTTGAGATGTTTTTGTTAGACATTTTTGGCACCAAATTCACAGGATGTTTATAAACAGGTGGTATGAAGACTGGATCAGAGATAGGTGTGTGGGGGGGGGGGGGCATTGGAAGCCTGACAAATGATTTACATTAAACATTTATGTGATGAGTAAAAAATCTGCTAGGTTTTATTGAAAGGAAATACAATAGGATTGTTCAAGCCAAAGAATTCTGGCAACCAGAATCACTTAGGTTGGATGAGACTAGCTTAGCTTATTGGACAACGAAAAGGATTTTGATGTCAGGATTACTGAAAATGTATGTCTGACTTCTGGTTATAAATGTGCTGTAGCTAAGTTTGAATGACTACTTCAGCAAAATGAATAAGTTTGTTAGGCAACCCTTGCCTGCCAAGTCTCTGTCCATGATCCTGCACATTCTTTCCCAACTGTACAAGAGCTGATTATGGCATGGCCATCACACAGGCAGTTATTAGGGGATATTTTGCTTTGTAGCCTGTCATGGGTATGCAGAAAAGCACTCTGGGGATGATCATGTGATGGTTGTAGGATGGGGTGGTCACTCACTTCCAGAAGTGATGTAACCCCACAGCCATTGTTGTCAGCTTCTGAATAGATGGCTCCCATTAGTTCTTTTCAGAATAATCTCAGATGCATTAATGAAAAATATACTCCAAGACATGCCACTGTGTTACTAATGCACTTTGCTATATAGTCTGTATTCATTTTCAAAGATTTTTATTTTATATAACTTTCTTAAAGATTTTTATTTTTGTTGAATCTTCCTCAATTATTTTTCCCTGACTAGCATTTTTATTATTAGAAGGTTCTTGCTGCAGTGTTTCTTTGATATTTGATTGCTTGTTACTGCTTCTTCCTCATGAATAATATATAAGTGCCGATTTCATTCTATGACACTTTTCATTCCCCTAGAAGGTAGCCTGCTGAGACACTAGGGCAGAAATGTCTATTACATTTATCAGTAGTTGTTTGTGTAATTTGAATTCATTTTGCAGTTATTAATATGTTTTAATATCACCTTAACAATTTTCTCCCATCTCTCCTAGCTCCTTCAGTGCTTGGGCAGCTAATCAAAAGACAGTTGGCTAGACCATTCTCAGGGTTTCATTCCTCTATACTATGGAGCAAATGACTAACATGAAAAGAGAGGCAATCTGATATCATATAGAGTTTTGATCAGGCTGCACTTTGATTGTTGCACATTTGTGCTAGACATACATCATAAAAGATATTTGACTCTAGGAGAGAATACAGAAAAGTGCGTCCATGGTGTTAAGAAGGGAGTGTATTGCAGCATGTCTGCTTTTCTAGTTACATGGCTTACATTAAAACAACCAAATCAAAAATGCCAATAATAAAAAAATCATCACACAAACTACTACTGGACTGTGTGATATGTTCTCTCCAGCTGTGCAGTTCTTATCATGAAACTGTAGTACACTTAGAGAATATGCAACTTGCAGTGTAGGTGCAGCGGTTGCATTGCTGCCTCACAGCAAGAGGTTCTCCCGTTTGATTCTCAGCTGGAGCACCTTCTGTGTGGAGTCTGCAAGTCCTCCCCGTGGTCGAGTGGCATTCGAAAGACATGCGTAGGATGGGTGTGCCTTCGTTAAAGGTTGGGCATCGAGCTGGCACCTGCAAAAAAATCTACTGCCAGTCATTAGCGGACCGGAGTTCTGCTTTGGCGACCCCTAACCGGGCAAAGCTGAAAGAAGAGCAACAACAGTGTACATGCAGACTGATATGATTTTTGTGTTGTGACTTTTCTTTGTATGCGCTGGAAAAGTAATACCACTAAGAGGATTATAGGACATAGCTTGCTTTAAATAGCTGAAAGATCTGGACCATGTTACATGTAAGACAGACAGACGAAGAGGCTGATGAAGTTGACCTTTGAGTCTGTAAAGGATGTGCTAAGGAATATATTTGAAAGTGAAGAGACTGAATCACAGTTTTTCAAACAGTTCCTTTGAAAAGTGCATACTATTGAAACTACAAGCCACAGGAAGCACTCTGTGCTAAAACTTCCTCACCACATCCAAAATGTAAAAACACTCAGATTATTCTTTGTGAGGTTAGGAGGGGTGACAGACACTACACATCCCCATCTAAAGATTTTGACCAACAATGACATTCCCAAATCTTGGGTAAAGTGGAATATATCAGCATTCTGCAAAACTGAAGTACCCCCATTTCCTGTCAACAGTAACTTGTGCAATTCTGATTTTAGATAAGTACTGATTTTATGTAAGTAACCATTTATTAAACAGTGCTTTCAAAACTAATTCAAATACTTATGTTTTGAAAGACTATACAAATCCAATAAATGGTATCCTAGGTGCTGGTAGAGAGGGGACTGGGTGAAGATAAAAAAATCAGAAATTACATTAATTTCCAGAAATTAATGCAAGATAGGGATAATGCAACAAAATCTCCAAAAATGCAGGCACCTTCACAATCAAACAAAAATAAAAGTTTAAAAAAATCCTTCTACTTTCTGGAGCTCCAGCAGAAAATTTTTATCCCCAGGTATAATATAGCAGCTCAGTCCATACCCAGATGTGCACCCAGACAATAACATTTCATCATTTAATTCCCACTTCTTTATTCTACAGCATAAAATCACTACTTAGCATAGAAACTAACCATTCATCCCAGCTTAATGTGCAAGTCAGTGGAAACCTTAACACTTTCTCCATCAACACTGTTGCAATCTTGCCCTACTACATAGGAAGACAGCAAAATCTAACTTTGCCTCTTAGCTTACTAACCAGGTAGAAGTCATATGCAAAACAGAGACAAGGCAAGGAAAGAGTGGCAGAAATTAAAAACTCCACAAAATCTACAACAGTTGAACTTTATAACCTTACTAAAAAGCAAGTCAACCTTCAGAAGAAATAATATTATTCTGATTTACAAAAATAATCATCGATATAACCCCCCCCCAAATTTCTGGTTATCCATTAAACAAAATTTACAGCCAGGAACTAACAATGTCCTTAACCCTTGTACCAGTGACTCTCCCTCAGAAACAACCACCAAGTTTAACTCATACTTCATTGACAGCATAGCTGTCCTCACCAATGAATCCGTTCCTGACTCCCCTGACTCATGTTTATTCTCATCCACTAATACTTCCAATCTTATACTAAAATCAGTTGCCACCTCTTTCATAAAAAAATATTATCTAAACTTAAACCCTGCTTACTCTCTGCTGATAACCTTCTTGCAGAATATATCAGAATTGCTACTAATACCAATGCATATCCAGTTTCCATCCTTTTAAACAGGTCAATACAGGATCCTATATTCCTACCATCTGGAAAAAATGCCATAACGGCTGTCCACAAAGGTGGCACTTCTACTGAAATATCTAATTTCAGACTCATTGCCATCTTACCCACTCTCAAAAATATTGGAAAAATGTGTCAATAAACAACTGCTCCAGCATCTCTTAAAGGAGCAATTTGTAACCGATACTCAACATGGTTTTAGACTTGCCCATAGCAGGAAAACTGCCCTCCTAACTTTTACAGATAACATAAGTAAAGCCAGCGATAGAGGTAAATTAGTATTTTCATTATTCCTAGACTTATCAAAAACTTTCAACACTGTGTCTCGTAAAAAACCTCCTACCACACGTCCACAATGGGTATCTCACAACCTATGCTTCAGTGATTTAATAATTACTTGTCAGAATGCTATCAGGCAGACAAATGAAATGCTACCTTTTCCCCTTATCTATCCAACATTGCAGGTGTACCACAAGGCTCTTTCCTTGGTCCTCTTCTATTTAATATAAATTTTGTAAACAATGTCCATATGTCTAGGCAACAGTATGCAAATGATTCCATCCTTATCTGTCTCGCAGATAATCTAGAAAATTTAGATAAGATTACACAGCATGCATTTAACTCTATTGAAAAATGGCTTTGCAACCACCAACTCCTTCTTAATCCTAAAAAAACCAAAGTCTTTTTTATTTTTCCCCAAATCATTTACCCACAAGAAAAATAACTTTAAGATCACATCCCTAAATAATATGCCAATTGAAGTAGTGCTCCATACAAAACTGCTGGGGGTCAAAATAAATGAGAACCTCAAATATGATCTTCATATACAGCACAATATAAAAGAAAGCTCACAAAAATAAAAATTATATATATATATATATATATATATATATATATATATATATACATAAAATTCCTTACTGCATCAACCAGTTACTCTTGCCACTACATACCCAATCCCCCATCACTATTATATGATTCTTCCATCTTGACTAACCTCCAGGAGACCCTAAAATCTAAACTACAACAGTGTTATGACAAGGTAGCTAGATTTGTGGCTCATACAAGTCACTGAACACATCACTTCTCTGCACTAAAAACTCTAAATTGGCTAGAATTATCTCACCAACTAAATTATACCCAACTACTCTTAGCACACAAAATTATAGTTAATCCTCCTTTCTCCCGTCTATAAGTCAATTCACCACTATTAGATCCCAAGTCATTGCCTTCGATCTCCTGACAAAAATCTACTTGACATCTATAAGGCTTACAAAAACTGCAGTCGAAGTCTGTACTCACATAGTTTTGCAAAAGTCTGGAATATGAGCCGTGCACCAATCAGGACAATACATAGCATTCATTTATTTAAGCTTCAACTTAACTAATTCCTCTCTGACTCCTAGGTTTGCACTTGCTGTCCCCCCAGGCTAAAATGTAATCTCCTTTTCCTCTAATACCAGTCTATATCCTATCCCTCCTTTTCCCTGGTTTTATTTCTCTTACTCTTATTTCTCTTGCTCTTAATCTTACATTTACACATTATTTCTCCAGTCTCCCATATCCACCCCACTTATTATCTCTAACAAATACTTTTTCTCACTCTACCCTCTCATCCTCTTCTCCACCTTATCCACTGTTTGAATTTTTCAAACTCTGACATTTACTTTGAGTGAGTAGTAAAATCTCGCTCTTATAATGTGTCAACACGTTTCAGTACTACATGATATTGCATTTGTATTATTTTAATGATGGTATACATATATTATACATGCCTTATATGTACTAATATTTGTATTAATTTATGTATTTCCAGTACATTGTAATATGATGCCAGTTTTGACTATGAATATGTATTTTCTGTTCTTTTATTTGTGATGCTTTTCCCTCCGGGCTTCTGCTGAAAACAGATAAAATTATCTAGTCAGACTTGACAAATGTCAATAAATAAATGAAATAAATAATAAATAAATAAATAACCTTGTAAGTCCTAGCTGTAGATAACCTATCCATTGAGTACACTCGCCTACTCTCAACTTCAATTTGCTCACAGATTAGTCTGTCACCCTGAAAAATGCCTTGCCCTAAGCAGTATATTACAACTCCACTTCACTCTACTGAGAAACATCTCATCTCATTTTACAAAGCTCACAGCAAAGCAAGAAATGCTCTTTACTTCTTTTCTGTCTCAGAATTTTGGAAATCAATTCGCCCCTCAATAAGACTCCTCAACAAAAGACCATATCTTCAAAGATAAATTAAAACTTTTCCTGCTTAACTCCTGCCTATGCTCCTGCTATTCCAAATGCTAAATTATTCCAAACTATCTCTCCTGTGTACACATGTCAGTGACTATCTCTTCTCTTTTATTTTTCTGTCTTCTATTCTTCTTATGACAAAATACATATATTTTTTATCTGACCCAATGTACTACTACTACTTAACTGTACCCATATGCTATGTTACTGCAAAATATACTTTTTATTTCATAATTACCTGATTTATTTATCCTCATTTTGTATGTATAATGCTGCTATTGCTGCCTGAGTATTCCCTATATTGTATAGCACTACTGTAAATAGTTCTTGTGGAACTTTGTACGTAATGCTGCTAAATGTTTGTCTAGTTGGACCTTTCCCGGTAAACAAATGGAAACAAACAAACAAATAAATAAATGCATATTTCTTCATAAAAAGATCTGGACCACATTACTTTACAATGTTGTAGATTATAAAAATGTACTTGGAAAGGGAAGAAGGAGGGATTTCTGGTCTCCAATAGGTATCTTACAGTGGGCATTATAAATGGGAGGAAGGAAAGGAAGGTTCATAAGAGACAACTGCAAGGACAGCTTTGCTTGACAGATTTTCTTTGAACAGAACTACAGATGTGCCCATGTAATTGTAGTTTAGTTTGTCGTAATAAATATGGTCATTTGCTGTGGTTTCCTATTTGTTACAAAATTATCTGCACTGTTTTCGTGGTGTATGTATATGTATATATATATATATATATATATATATTTATATATATATATATATATATATATATGTGTGTGTGTGTGTGTGTGTGTGTGTGTGTGTGTGTGTGTGTGTGTGTGTGTGTGTGTGTGTGTGTGTGTGTTGGGGGGATCTGCAGGCATATTTGTATTTGTGTTCTCTGTGAGCATGGGATTTTTCTCAGGTTCCGTATTAGTGAGCCACTTTTTAATAGGATGCTTACAAGAAAGAATGCCACATTGATCATTCTGACATGTTTTCTCAACATTCACCAGTAGTATTTTTATAATATTGTTTTTGTGAGCATAAACTGGATTACTTATTTGCACTGTTTTCACATTAGTGTTGTACTTAGGCATACTGCAATCTAGTCTAGACTTTTCTGCAGTGCTGAGATTTCTGTAATTGGCTAACATGCACTGTACATTGTTTAGCTACAGTATTTTCAAATTAACTTTTTATTGTAAAATGTTACTTGCATAATTTCTGCTGCTGTTTTTTATATTTTGAAGACATTTTGCATCATTGCATCATTTTGCTATAGGTAGGTCACTGCTAGAAAAAGGACTCATGATGTCCAGTCCACCTACCCAGTAAGAACAAAAATAGCCAAAGTTGAATAAAATATAAAATTCTATGCAGAATCAATGTAGATATGCTAATAACATGTTAATAACAAAGAGAACATGGAAATAATAGCCTATTTAAATAATACATTGATTCTATTCTACAGGATATACAATAATGCTTTCAAAATCATCTGCCTTATAACTTTTATTAGCCTGTCCTTCTTAACCAGTTTTCTTCTGCTCATATCCATCATTCAGTTTGTCCCTCCTTTAACTCTTGGTTTATCTTTCATTTCCCTAGGCATGCAAAACATCACTGTGAATGGCACTGCTTCTAAACCTTCTCAATGTCCTGAGTTAAGGGTCCTCATCTATCTGTTGTTTTCTTAGAATCAAAGAGAGCTGAATGTTTTGGCAGTTGTTTAGTTGTGAAGATGTTGCAAGCTTTAGCAGTAACATATATTGGTAATTTCTGATGACTGGTGTTGTGCTACCTGTACTACGTCACATAGCAGTTAAACAGCAGCATAGTGTGTTACCTTTCCACAAGTGAGGAGATCCAGGGATGAACATGGAATTGTCTTTTCATCTTAAACTCCCACACAACTTTTAACTAGTTGACGACCAGACCCCTTATGTGTTTGGAAGTCACACCATCCAGAGTATTTGCTGGGCAACTACATTACATACTACAGTTTAGTGCAGCTGCTGAGTTCTAACAGAGCATTGTTTGCTCTTACTGAACATTATATATTGGCCTCAGATTGACTGGGTCAATATTCCAGTGTCTAACTGAGCCTTATATCTTGCACAACTTATCTTTTGTGGTCACTCATCAAGGTCTAAAGGATTCCTGCCTTATATGGTCCATCATTGAATATGCTACCCTCCTTGGCCATACCTTGCCAAGCACCTAAACCAGCTTGTTAAAACTACACACTTCTTCACCAAAAAATCTCAGGTTTCAGTACCCTTAGTTATTCTGATTGACTAAAAACCATATCCCACTATTCAATGTCATATAGGCTCCTGACAGATATTCTCTGCTTAGCCCTCCATGGCATGAATGACTCAGCCCTCTTTGAATTCCTTTACTTAACTAGAACCAGTGGTTCATATATTCATAGGTGGTTACTAGGCTGTTGATCAGAGAGGAACTTTAGAAGACTAACCCTGCATTCCCATGAAGTTTTTAGCCTTGTATTTTAAGTACAAATAACCCAGAGCCCAGCAGAATATTTACATGTTATATCTATCCATAAGGGACAAGTGTATTAAACTGAGGGGTGAATTTGTGATTTCCCACCCATTCATCCAAATTACATTTGAATAGACTAAGCAAAATACTTTGCTTTATGTGACGAGGAAGACAATTCCAAAGAAGTTGGATTATCCATGATATATATCTATTTATGTAACATATTCTGTTTATGTTGCAGAATAAATTAAGATGTCTTGAGTGGGTGTTTATGCCACCATTGGACTTGTGGATATACAGTAGATCTGTGAGGATAGGGTCTACTGAGGCTCTATACTTGAGGCAGAGATTACCCCCCCTGAGTAGCATGTATGATACAGAGAAGAGGGACAAGGCTTTGAGATAGCCAGTGTAGTTTTTATGATTTAAGCCCTTGAGTTTATTGGTGAGAAAGCACTGAAGTCATTCAACTTTTTTAAGTGTTTGAACAGGTACATACTGAAGGGGGTGTTATATTCAATGATCAGCCTAATAAGTGCCAAACACAGTGGATCACATCCTTGTACCTAGATGCCGTATCCTTACTAATAAGCTGCACAATGAAAAATTATTTTCTTACAATAATGGAAACATGGTGACTGAAGAATAATTTGTTGTCCACATATTTTCTCAGGTCCCTAAGTACCAAATCAATTTTTGGCTGTCTGTTGTCAATAGGATAGTTACATGAGAGAGCATGTTTGCCAGAGAAGACTATTATACATTATTTTGGCATTTAGTTTGAGTCCATGGCTATGGCATCAGCTATTTGTTTTGGAAAAGCCCCCTTGGAGGATCTTTGTGTCTACTGGAGAATTTATGATGGCACCAAGTTTACAGTTGTCTGTAAACATGGTCAGTTATAAACCCTTAGCATTAGCTTTGACCTTCAAGAAGTAAATGCCGAAGTGGAGTGGCCCAAGGACTGAACCCTGGTAAAGCAAACATTCACTATCCTACGGTATCCCCCATTTCTAGAATAGGCCGCCTTTACTTATCAAGCAGAACACTTTCATGCCAACCTTTAAAACCAGTATAGATGACTGGATGGGTGATTGTAAATCTTCACTTGAGATTTGTGGGGAAAATCTAATTAATGGCTAACATGGTTAGTCTCCCACCAGTATTGGACACTATTGCTGAGCTACTCACCGGTCTCTTTGGCCATAGACTTTATAAGAACCAGTGAACCAATGTATTTTAACTTATTTTAGCATTCACCAAGATGTAATAATGACCTTCTTTTGCAATCGCAATTGGAAGAATGTAAAATATAAACAAGATTAATGATTCTTCTAGGCTGCTTGTCAGGACTTTTAACAACATTCCACATACTACACCTACAACATTGAATTTTAATGTCTGAAACACATACGTAGAGCAGAGATCATTTATGTAAACATCTTGTCAATAAGCATACATCAAAATCCCAGGAAAAGGTGATGTGTAAGATCACTATCACTACGTCTAGCTATGTAAATACATTCTATGTGTGTGTGTGTGTGTGTGTGTGTGTGTGTGTGTGTGTGTGTGTGTGTGTGTGTGTATTTGCACATATGTGTGGCTTTATGTATGCCTGTTTCCATTTATAAACACATGAACTATGACCACTAAACTCTCAGAGGGTCCTGCTTCTCTATGTTCTCTCAGGATGGACTCAGACCAAGAAACAGACAAACATGTATGAAAATAGATTATAACTCACTCTGGCTCATACACACTGACACACACACATACATATATGTACACATACACATACAATTTTTTTGCTTGTGTGAGAACTGTCCCAGCACTAGCACAGACTCTTTAGAAGACTTATGTGGTATAAATAAGCAGTCAGAACTGACAGAGTGGTTGTAGGAACTCAGTTGCTGTTTAGTTCCCCAGCTGCTGCCTGATAACTGACACAGCAATACCCTGGGTATCTCAGCAGACAATGCTGTACATGGTGCTTTTCCAAGCCCTGGGAGTCTAGCATGATTCATTACTTGGAATCTGATTTGCAGCCTGCCAGCTAGTGCTTGCATATGCAGATATAAATAAGAAACAAGATCTGAGAATCACTATTTTACAGCAAAACTTGAAGAATGACATAAATTGGATTAAAATGTCAACAAGCAATGCATATTAATTGATGTAAAATAGCACATTCTATGTTTTATTAATTATGTGGAAATATTAATAGCAGCTAGGTAGTGTGTGAATATTAATATGTCTAATGACTCACCTGCTGTGAACCTTACCTCATGTCACCTGTTACGGTGGACTGCTGGTCACTGAGCTTGTCACTGTCACAGACACACTGCTGATCATAGACTAAATATGACCGTACCTACCATTTCTGTTAGTGCCTGGCTTGTTGCCATGAGTGCATTATTAATGACCTGTGCATTTCTGAGGTAGTGTGCTGAAGCACTGATACTTTCTTTGGGGACATTTGTATATCTTACATAATGCTCAGAAAAAGTGAGACTTGTGACTGGCTTTAAAGAAACCTTTTCGAGTTTTGTCAGAGTTTCTTTGGCTGTATGTATTATGTACCTGTGCAGGAGTATTTAATTTCTCTATTCTGGCCTTATCTGGTACCTATCCATGATGTTGACACCATGAGAAGCTTTTTATAAACTGATTTTTACAGATCATAACATGTTTTCCATTTAAGATATGATGATGAAATGAAGCCTGGGATTCATTGAGGTGTGCTGGGTTCTGGTGAGAGGCTTGTAGCACATAGCAGAGAGATGCTTCAGTCTAAAAGTGCACATAAATATCCAAATGATGACAAACATCACTGCTGACCAGCTAGTTGTGCTCTGATGTGTTAAACAAAGCAACACTATGCAGCTGTAAGCCAACCACAGGGGAGAAGAGCATTAAATACATTGTGCATCAAGGGAATGGCCACATTGAGGCTAACACAACCTCATGAGACTAGATGACAGCATGTAGCTCAAGCTGATGTTATGGACCAAGCATTCAGCAAGTGTCATACGGTAATATCTTGCAACACAATGCGAGAACCTGTTGTCTAGATCCAGTCAACTGTGAATCTGCTGGTTCCATAAAAGAAAAGGAGAGGGGAGTATTGGACAGTAGGAAGTGGGAGAACATAGCAAGCTGTGCTACACACAGAAGAGAAGTATAAGCAGATGGGGGAATGTAGGAAACATGTTTTTGTGGACATAGGTACCCCATTATATATATCTATATAAATACATATATAGATTTTTAGGCTCATAGGAATAGACTTGGCTGACGACCACTAGGGCCCTTATAAGCCTTGCTGTGCAACCCAAATGTGACCCACAGATTTGATTTATATAGCAGGTGATTTACTGACTGCTTCTGTCCATCAGAGACATAGGTGCCAGACCAGGGGTGAACTTCTGATTACCCATTCCTTGGTCCAAGTTGTCCTTAAATAAGGATAGGGAGGAACTCTGCTTCAAATGTGTGGGGAGCCTGTTCCAGAGAATGGGAATTCTCTGAGAAGCATATCTGTCTCTCCAACATGTCCTATTTATGTCGCAAGTAAAATTTAAATCTTTTAGTCTAGTAGTTCTGATTCTGTTTGTTTTATGGATGTACAAAAGTTTCACCAAAAGAGGGTCCAGGGATACCTTATATGCCAGGCAAAGATCACATCTCAGGTCTGTATGATACCAAGTAAAGAGACAGGGCTTTGAGACGATGGGCATAGGGAATTGTGTTTACTCCTTGTATTATTTTTGAAAGGAATCTTTGTGGACATTTTTTTTGCTGCATGTGTCTGGTCAGATACATACTGAAGAGGGCATTATACTCTATAATGGTTCTAATAAGGGATGAATGCAGTGTTATGATGACCTCTCTGGACCTAGATGCCATGCCCTTGCTTATAAGTTGAGTAACAAAGAAGGATTTTCTTACTACCTTGGACACCCATTGGTTGAAGGCTAGGTTGATATCTACATGAGTTCCCAGATCCCTAACTAGTGAATCAACTTTTAGGGGTGTTGTATTGATGACATGGTTACCTGTGGTAGCTGACTTCCCCAAGAGATACTATAATGCATTTCTTCATATTGAGTTTTAAGCCATGGGTTTGGCAGCAAGTGTTTGTCTGTATTAGACCTTCCTGAAAAGTGTTTTCATCTTGGGAGGATTCATTGACTGCTCCCAATTTGCAATCATCTGCACATTTGGTTAGCCAGAGGCATTTGACATTGGCCTTGACACTGGAGAAGTAGATGGCAAAGAGGAGTGGGCCTAGTACAGAACCCTGGGGGACTCCACTGGTGACTGGCCTCTTTGTGGAGGTGGCCTCATCAGTTCTAACCTCCTAGGTCCTATCAGTGAGCCAGATAGCTATACAGTGTTGCTATAAATGGGTTTATACATAGTTACTTAAGTTTATTGACAATGCCTGATTGGAGTATTATATCATAAGCTTTAACCAGATCTAGGTAGGCAGTAAGCATAGTTTCCCCCCATTGATTGCCATAGTGACCTTTTCAAAGATGTCCACCAGATTCAGCAAGCATGACCTTTCTTTGGCATAACCGAACTGGGATGGATACAGTGTCTGGAGGTCTGCTATGTCCTTGCTGATAATTTCCAAGAGAATTCTTTCTATGGCTTTGTAAATAAGACTAGTCAGGCTAATGGGTTACATAATAATAATTACATAATAACTCCAGAGGTCCTGATAAGTCATATTTTAGACTGTTCAAGATACATCCTGGGATGTTATTGGTGGCCCATTGAGGCAGTGTTCTAGGCTTTAGTGAGAGCAGCCAGTGCATTTAGTTATTGTTGGAAGGGTTATGTTTGAGGGTATTTTTGTGGGTATGGTTGGGGGTGTGTATGGGGGGGGGGTAAAGTTGAAAGTGAATTTACCCACTAACAGGTTTAATATATCACCAAGTTCAGTGAATGTGGCCCCCTTTAACCACCAGTCCGGCTCATTGCTGTATGCTGCCCTTGAAGGTTCTGACATAACTGAAGAAGTCCTAATGGGTATCTTTCACCTGTAAGGCTATCTTAATCTCAAAATTGGCTTTGCTTGACCTAATTAGCCCTCATATATCTATATATCTATCTCTCTATCTAGATATATATATATTTATATATATATATATATATATATATATATATATATACACACACACACACACACACACACACACACACACACACACACACATGGAAAGAGAAGGGAAGGGAAGATGGGAAGGGTAATAGGGAAACACTGAGGAGGGGAGGAGAGTTGTGGAAGGGTAGACAGTGGGGATCCAAAAAAAAAAAAAACATGAAACAGCACCAATAAATTGATGGATCTGCACACTAGAAAGGAAGACATGGACTGGACAGAGACAAACAAATGATAGACAAAAGATTTTAGGAAGGTGTGGATAAAGAATGGATCATGGCATCTTGCCTGGAGATATGCTGGAGTAAGGTGGCTGACAACCACCCCGGAGGGATATTCATGTGGCTCATCAGATGGCAGAGATGGTTCAGGATGAGATAAGTTTGGATGCCTGGTGGCAGGGCCATGACCTCCTATAGTTCGACCAGTGGCTACCCAGTGGGCTCTTGCACTGTCAGCCACCTCTTGCACATCTTGCTGTCCTGATAGCTGAACTGAAGCAGGCAGGTGAATCAGGTTACCTGCCTGAAAAAAATTAGTCTCTCTCAGACAGGCATTCCCAGTCAACTCGCCCATCACAATTACAGTCATCTGTGGGGCAAAGGTTGGTGGCAGCTGACATGACTGTAGTTCTTTGGCATCATCATGACCTGCAGGAGGGAGACACAGTGGAAACAGTGACATAAGTGAAGATATTCAACAAATGCTACACTTAATGCAGTACATGTCAATAGGTAATACAAAAACTAAGCCTGCAGTACTGCATGTCTCAGCTACCTTCTGCAGTAACCAACATGGCTGGCCTCTCCCCTGTGTCCATACAGAAAGAAAAATGAAGGAAAACATCTTTCACACAGATATAGGTGAGATACAGACAACAGTACAACACTACACTTCTAGATGTACAGCATGTGGATGACAATAGAAGCCTGAGATGGGTCCACAGCCTCACAACTAAGCCAAAGCTCCACGTGTATGTAGAAGGCAACAGAAGCCAATAAATGAAAATGATAAAGAAATGTCAGAAGCTGTACAAAGGGCTGATGTCAGCACCAGATGTGCATACAGTGATGATGCCAAAATACATGGCCAGGAGGAGTCACAGTATGAAGAAACAATGACACTATCTCTCACAATCCTTGATGGTGAAGACCTGGACAATTGTACTGAAGACACAGTGACTGTAGTGGATTAGTTCCCAGCATCTTCTTTGTTAGAGCAGAGGTTCATGTGGCACACTGCTTCTGATGTGGCCATATGCAACACAGGCCGAAGATAAAGAGGTACACAACAATGACAGAGCTCTCATTTGGCTGATGAGATGTATACAGTATGGGGGATAAACCAACAAATGTGCATAAATATCAACCATTTATAGTCTGTTGTACACAATCTGAACTGGATCTGGAGAGCAACTTGTATGGCATTCATGAGGATGCTGCCCAGCACCATCATGAGCTCTGCATGGCCATGGAGTACAGACATCAACATATTATGGATAGAGTGAGAGGATGTGGTGATGCATACCGCTTCAGTTAGCAGCACTCTGCATAGATAGCTAGTGCCATCATGGGTGACAATGCCACCAAGGTTGCCTGTGACTGGAGTAGGTTACTTATCTGTGCTAGTGCTTTGCATGGTGCTTGCCCAGCACCATCATCATCATAAGCTGTGAAAAGTCTTAATACATTTCATTGTGAGCACTACAAAGGATGCACATCCAGGCCCATATCCTGCAGTGGCATCCCATTCCTGTTACTGGAGGTTCCAACAGCTGGGCAGTCATCAATCAGCATATGCATCCAGAATGAGATCATGCAAGGGTACGCCATCCATGTCACAAGAGGCTAGAAGGCCATTCAGCCCTTGTGCTACCCACACCTAGACAACTGACATCTACACCCTCACTTCCACTGTTCTTTTCACCACCTCCTTTTGTGTGTGTGCCCTATGTCCCTTACCATTTGTGACAGTCTTGTGTAATTGTGTTCCTTGTTACCTATGCAAATGATGACTGTGACCAACAGTATACTGCATTCTAATGTCTAATGCACAGTGTGACCAGAGCATGCACTGACCAACATAACCTTATGATAAACCTGCACACATCACATGTAGCCTGTGTATTACTCTACCTTTATGATTACTGTGGCCTATAGTTGTCAAGCAGATGTCACTGCTTTATCAACACCATTGTGTACTGCATGTTTTGCTGCTAGGACAGGCACTTCCAATGCAGGTTTCCTTCTGTTTTACCTACCTAGCCTCTCCTACTGCTGCTGCTGTACTGGTTGGTTTGCCTGCACATGTCATGGGGCTAACCAACATCTTTCCATATGCTCATGTTGTGCAGCATGGCATAGACAACACCCTGCTTGCAACTGTCAGTGGAGTCCTGCATTGCCCACCAGATGTGTCAAGGCAGCAGGAATGTACCTGCAGCATGTCAAAGACAATTTAAGTGACATTTCTGGTCTCATGATGGCAGGTATTGTATTGTATTTTAGACACAGCTTTAGGATTATATACAAGAGTCATGAGAGAGAACTTGAGGGATATCCAGCACCATCTGCAATATGCAATAAAGAATTTGCTGGAGGAGTTATTGGGTACATGCATAGTTTTGTATCAGTCAACATTATGTTGCTCAATGATCCTGCATGTACTAATCAGATGTCCCTGTGAGAAGTAATATCACTTCAAGTAACAATACAGGTAAAATGTGTGTCAAATGTGGGAATTATGAAAACTGCTGGGGTGTTGGATACAAAAACGTACAAAACATACAGACTGGATAAAATCCTATCTGCATTGCAGACTACATGGCAGTTCAGGGACTGGCAACCGGGTGAGTCCTTTATTGCTGCATTTGTGCAGTTTATGTCACTCAAGGCCTTAAGAAACATTCACAGTGATGTCTTTCTTCTCTGCAGTTCTAGGGAACTAGATATATCTTTCTACATACAGAAGCAAAATGTTGAGAATCTTGCTAAGGATTCCAAAGTCAGATGCCTGTGATATACTCAGCATGTCCTGCAGATAAGATAATAAAGGCTACTCATACATTTGAGTCCACAGCACTAGGGATACCACCCATTCCTGTAAACTGAAAATGTGGGCAACACATTTCTACCTGATTCCTTATTATGTCCCCTTGACACAGAAGCAGTTAGTTATCTGTAGAACCATACCTAGCTATCCTAATGCCCAGTGCGATTCCCCAGTCTGGCATCCCCTTTTAACTTTTGCCTTAAAAAAAAAAGAAAAGCTATTTTTCTTTAAACTTTAGGAAACCACTTGCTGCATTTGTAACAAATAGGTCTGTAAAGCTTATACCACTCACAAAGTGTTCTCCTGACTATGAATGCACCCCCGAGCACCTTGCACTTGTGGAGGTTGACTTCTTCTATCCATCCTAGCTACACCTCAGGTTATCTGCTGGTCATTCATGTTATGGTCCTTTATCTGTTGCCTAAACCTTCATTCTTGCTGTGGTGTGCTATAATGCAAAACCAGGCCTGGATCAGATACTGCAAGAACAAGTAGGTGCTGCCGAAGACAGATTGTTGCAAGTCCGAACATTCTGCTGATATACAGCTTAGAAATTTCTCACATGGGTTTTTGCAGTGTCATGCAATGAGATGTGTAAGGTGCGACCCAGATATAAATCACAACACTCTTTTGCATGCTTACATCTGCATATCATTATTGCATTATTAAGCTGAGTGACATCATTGTCATCTCTTTATCCAGTCATTTGCATACACTGCATAATGTACTGTGCAGGTCACCATTTTCCAGACATCTTATGTCTCTGAGCCAAGCAGGTTACAGTTACTTACTGCATAATCTTATTAAATTCCACCCTTTTTCTCATGAAGGGAATACTATGACACATCATCAGATTTTTATAGCTCTTCTCATAATAGGCCTAATGATACATCAGAATTCACCAAGGAAATTAAAATCATCATCATCTGCAAACAAAGTATCATTAATACCTCCCCTTGGGTCTGGCTCCTTGTATCTTTACATTCTTTCTTATTTATTGGGGCAAAGGTTCAATAGCCAGAACAGTACAGAGCAGGGATAGTGAGCATCCTTGCCTTGTTATGTTTCCATTTTGCTGTGATATCAAAAGTTCTGGCCGACTTCTCACTGCTTTTGAAACCACTTGGTGAAGACACATCAGCAAGCTGATTAAGGGTCCTGGGAGCTGATAGTGGTGCAGTGGTTGCATTGTCATCTCACAACAAGAAGTTCTCCAGTTCGATTCTCGGCTTGGGTGCCCTCTGTGAGGAGTCTACATGTCCTCCCCACATTTGTGTGGCTTTCCTCCAGTTTTCTTCCATATTACAAAGACATGCAACTGTAGCATCTCTCCCCGGGCCTCTGCTGAAAATTGGCTGTGTTCCAAGTCGGACCTTCCCAGTAAACAAATGTTAAATAAAAAAATTCCTTGAGCACCATGAATAAATATCTTAACTGATCGAATATTTTCATAGCACCTAGGCTAAATGTGAGATATGGTTTCCTACTATTATTTAGATGCCCTATCAGCAGCTGCACTTGTCTGATTTTGTCAGAAGCAGACCACTTTCAGAAAGCCACTTTAGTCATGTTGAATGACTTTAGGCAGTATTTTGTGAAACTGCAGTGCAAATGCCTGCCATAAAATATTATAATTTACGGTAAAGATTGGTATCAACCAAACCATAGGATGATATATTTGACCAAGACTTATTTGCCTTTAGAATCATTATTCTTACAGCGTGGTTCCAAAATGCTAGAAACCTTTGTTCCAGGAGTTCTACAAACCTGTAATGGATCTCTCACCATCTCCTAACATGTGGATTTATACACCAAGCAAATCATCTCCAGATGATTTACTTTCTTTCTTTGTGCTTTTTATCTCTTTCCCCGTTGACAATCAGCCAACCTCCCATTTGTCTTAAGCACATTAATTTCTTACTCAGGTTTCATAGCTTATCCAAGAAGCTTCAGTGGTGATTTGATCCTCCTGCACCACATCTTTTCTTCAACATTTGTCAGCTGAAATAGGTACCATCATCCCATAGGCCTAAGGTTCTATTTTCACTTCCATACTGGGGCCACCTGCTTTAACAGTGGATACTAGCTGTCCACAAGCTACAGATCTACTCAGATTGCTCCTCCTCCATGATGTTACTTAATTTGTGGTATGAACTATTGGGGCCTTTTTGCCTATACATTCCTATTGCCATTCCCTACAGAAACATAACAAATGGAGTTTCGGTAATACAGACCCACTATCGTGCATGCTTCTGTGCATGTCTCAGTGCCTGTTATGCTGTGTATGTTGCTTGGTGGTACTGGTTCCCTAGCTCTAACTCTGCCAGTCATGGACACCTTCCTCGTCTGAGATCCCATTTGTTACAGTAGGCCAAGCTGCCATGAGAGGTGGGAAAAAATTAGCTGTTCATTCCCATGATCCTCTAACTGAATTTTCCAATATCCAAGCTACTAATTAAACAGGTATGACCTGGGTCACAATCAGGGCTCTGAACTGAACTGCTCTACCATGAAACCATCTAAGTGAATTACTGTTTATAGATAACTTTTTTGCAATATGGATTTCACCAGTGCTTACTGGGGAGAATATCATGCTGTTCTTTCCAAAGAAAGTATGTTTAGGGGAACCTGGTGTGATGCCCGTGCACTGGCCCAGCAATCAAGGAGCATCAGTCCTCGCCACTAACACCAGTGAGGGGCGTCCATATAGGGAAAGGATAATAAATACACACACAGTAAAGTACAATTTTCCTTAAGACCACACAGAGATCACAATCAGCTGGTTTCTCCTTTTCTCTCCAGGTCCCCAATAACACTCCCCACTGGACAGCTATAGGGTCCAGATCTCAGCCTAGTGGGCAAGTTAAAACCTCCAGCACCCTCTTTGTTCAACCAGTGCTTTGTGTCCCTGCCCAAGTAGCTGACACACACACTTTGAGATAAGAGTTATATATAACAACAAAGACACTCCTGGGGGGAAGGCTGGCACAGGTTCTCCAGCCATGCCCCTTTTACCCAGACTATACAGTAGAAATCACTGACACCACCTAGCTAATATTTATCAGCTACTCAAAGGCCCTTATTAAAGGGTGTCCAATTATTACTGTACAATATTATTATCCAAATGGTAAGTGTAATCAAACAGTCAAGACTTACTTGGAGTGACTTGGTCCAGTTACTCCCTTCCCTATTACCTCTGTGATTCTGGTGAAGAGTCAGCATCTCCTTCTCATGCTGCCTCTGTCTCTCCTTTTCCTCAGCTTCTAGGCGTAGCAGTTTCTCATTCTCAGCCTGCAACCATCACAGTTTCTCATTGTCCTCACTCTCTTGATGCCTCAGTCTCTTGGCTGCTTCTGTTTTCAAATGCCTGGCCTCCAACTCAAGTCCCTTTAGCTCCAGATGGATTTTTAAGTCCTCTGCAGAAAGGTTGAGCTGTCCATTATCTGAGTGTGGTATGTCTCTACTGCCAGTCTGATCATCCTCTTGGTTGCTGTTTTCTGATGCAGCTGTGACCAAAGCTGCAATCATGTCTGCCTTAGTCAGGTTTCCATGCACCAGTCCCCTAGTCTGGCACATCTCAGCCAGCCAGCTCCTTGTCAGCTTTCCATACTCTTCTGCTGATATGCTGCCTGCTGTCCTTGACTAACTAAGCTAACAAAAGAAATAAAACAATTGTGATATGAACTCTGAGTATTCACTGCGTGACTGATTTAAAGTACAAAACACCTTCAGTAATCACTGTACACAAGCTACAGGAATTCACACTACCCACACCACTGCAAGCCAATTAGTATTTGCCAACCAATTAATATGTGGTGTGGAAATCCCACCACTGTCAAGCAATACATATGTGATGCCCGTGCACTGGTCTAGCAATTAAGGAGCCTCAGTCCTCACCACTAACACTAGTGAGGGGCGTCCATATAGGGAAAAGATAAAAAATACACACACAGTAAAGTACAATTTCCCTTAAGAGCACACAGAGATCACAGTCAGTCTGGGGCTGGTTTCTCCCTTTCTCTCCAGGTGTCCAATAAGACTCCCCACTGGCACAGCTCTAGGGTCTAGATCTCAGCCTAGTGGGCAAACTAAAACCTCCAGCACCCTCTCTGTCCAATCAGTGCTTCATGTCCCTGCCCAAGTAGCTGACACACACACACACACACACACACACACACACACACACACACACACACACACACACACACGCACACACTTTGAGATAAGAGTTATATACAACCACATAGACACTCCTGGGAAAGGCTGGCACAGGTTTTCCAGCTGTACCCCTTTTACCCAGACTATACGGAAGAAATCACTGACACCACCCAGCTAATATTTATCAGCTACTCAAAGGCCCTTATTAAAGGGTGTCCAATTATTACTGTGCAATATTATTATCCAAATGGTAAGTGTAATCAAACAGTCAAGACTTACTTGGAGTGACTTAGTACAGTATCACTATATACATGCAATGTACTCATAGATCTTAAATTATATCTCCACAAAACATCCACAGTTGGAAAGTTTAAAAATATTTAATAATAAATAATAAAAACAGAAGACAGTACTTCTTACTACATAGTGCTAGTCAAGAGTTCAGAGATCACAGAGAAATGTTTAAAAATAATACAGTAGAAAAGTTCTGACATCACAGAAAATCACTTAGTCTGATATTCCTAATTCCTAGCTATTTCTAAGAGAAAACACAGTTCTAAAATCCTACTGAAAACACAGTTCTAAAATCCTACTTACAAATAGACACAAGCAGTGTTGAGTTGGATGTTCTCAAGACAAATGCTCTAATGCTCTCATTCTTTCTGTCCTTAAATTGATAACACAGTACCACTGATTCAATTTCAGATCGCATCATTTCTTTCTGGTTCCCAGGCTAACAGACTCTCAGAGGTTAATAGCCTCTTTGATCTTGTAACTGGTCAGGAACCAGAGCAATAAAATAAATTATACATGGAAATTCTGGCCATTAACTCTGGCCTCAAAACAATAGGCAGAATTCCTTCATCCAGACATATCATCTCTGAATTTTGGCATCAAAGACAGTCATAAAATGCTTGACGTAGCTTTCTTACAGCAGAGTGCACTGTTGTTACATTTTTGCAGTTCAATATCCAATGCAGTCTTTTCACATTTAAGAGAACAATCTTGTGACTTACATTAATATTTACAAATGACAGAATTATCTACAAAATTCTATTTGGCTAGGCTGGCAGCCTTCACTTATCTTCACACTTGGTTAAAAAGTGGGTACTCTCTCCTATTTTATTTCTCCTGGCATCTCATTCTGAAGAGCTTATGTTGGCAAAACATCTTATCATTGGTGATATTACTGTACATGTCTAATTCATAAAGAGAAGTGAGGAGAGATGTTACTTCAAAAGGCACTGCAACCTCCACCCTGCCTTGTTATATCATGTTTTATTCACTGTCCTGGTGTGATTCATTGATACAGAAATCTGCAAAAGGCTTGATCAAATAACTTGACAGCATAATGAAGTATAGCCTGATAAAGCTATTTATATAACTATATACTACAAACAAAGCAAAACAAAACATAAACCAAAGTTTGTTGTGTCTTTCGGCTTTTCCGGGTTAGGGGTCGCCACAGCGGAACTCCGGTCCGCTACTGATTGTCAGATGATTTTTACGTGCCGAGTTGCCAACCCTGATGCACAACCTTCAATGAAGGTACGGCCATTCACGCATGTCTCCACGCAGAAGACGCTCTAGCTGAGAGTCGAACCGTACAGCATCTTACTGTGAGGCGACAACGCTACAGCAGCACCACCACCACAGATGAAACATAAACCAAATAAAATGTGGAAAACAATAGGACCAAAACTCAAAACTATTTATAGGTTCATAGGTTCATACTAGGCTATCTGCCCTAGGGCATTTATAAACCTAGCCAGAGTGTGTTTGGCTTTCGCCACCCATTTTAAATTAATTTTGCTATGCCCTTTTTCGAGGTTAGTATACTGTGCCTCTGTCTAACAGTGACACAGAAGTGATACCCGGGGTAAACCTACGATCTCCCATCCACTCATCAAGATTCCTCTTGAAGAGAGTCAGTGAGGGACTCTGCCTAACCTGGACTGGGATTTTATTCCAGAGTGAAGGGAGCCTCTGGGTTATGAATCTGTCCCTCCAGCATGTCCTATTTATTTCAGTGCTGAGGTTCAAGTCTCTCGAGCGCATAGCTTGACGGGATTTGGATTTTCTGAGGTGCAGCATGTCCATTAATTCCGGGTTGGACATGGCTTTATACGTCAGGCACAGATTGCCTCTGAGCAGGCGGTATGCCACTGAGTAGAGCTGGAGTTTCTTTAACCGGGCAGCATATGACATCTTTTTGAGCCCTTTGATCCTCTTGGTGAGGTACTTTTTGGGTCATTCCAGTTGCTGCAGGTGTCTGGTAAGGTACATCCCAAAAGGGGCATTGTACTCAATTATGGGCCTGATGAGGGATGAGTAAAGAGGCATGATGACCTCCCCTGATCTAGATGTGAATCCCTTCATGATTAGGTGGGCTATATAAAATGTTTTTCTAACCACTTTGGCCACGTGGTTGTCAAATGAGAGATTGCTATCAACTTGGGTCCCCAGGTCCCTAATTACTTCTTTTGTACTTAATGGATTACCACCTATGTGGTAATTTGTGGGCACTTTGTTTTTGCCAAAGGGGATGACTATACACTTTTTGGCTTTTAGCTTGAGGCCATGGCTCTGGCACCAGTTATCTGTTTCTATGAGGCCCTTTTGGAGGATGCTTGTGTCGGCTGGAGAGTCAATTATGGCACCCAGTTTGCAGTCATCTGCGAACTTGGTCAGCCACAGTCCTTCCGTGTTGGCCTGTACCTCTGAGAAATATATACCGAACAAGAGAGGTCCCAGGACTGAGCTTTGTGGGATGCCACTTGTAACTGGTTTGGAGTCTGACATGGCTCCAGCAATTCTAACCATGTGGGTTCTGTCCTTGAGCCAGTTTGCAACCCATCTAGTGGCATAGGGGTTTATATTTAAGCTGGTGAGCTTATCTATAATGCCCGAGTGGGGTATTGTATCGAAGGCTTTTGCGAGGTCCAGGTAGGCTGTGTGGACCACCTTCCTCTCGTCAATGGCCTTGGTGACTGTTTCAAAGAAATCAATCAGGCTTAAGAGGCAGGATCTGCCCTTAACAAAGCCGAACTGGGGAGGATCCAGTGTCTGTAGGTCCCCAATATCTTTATTTATGAGGTCCATGATGATCCTTTCCATAGCTTTGCAGACCAAGCTAGTCAGGCTTATGGGGCGATAGTTTCCAGGATCTGTTGAGGCACCACCTTTGTGAAGAGGGACCACTGTTGCTGTACGCCACTCTTTGGGTACATATCCTGTAGTAAGGCTGAGATTGAACAGTAGTTTTATGTTTGGGTTTAGCTCTTCTTGGAGTTCATGTAGGATGCAGCCCGGGACACTGTTTGGTCCCATTGATGCTGTGTTTTTTGCTTTGGAGAGGGCAGCTCTTACCTGAGCATGTGAGATGTCAGGGGGGCAGCACTCTGCTGGGATAGATATTTGCCCTTTTGGTGGGGGGGGGGACGTTTGTGCTGAACCTGTCAGCTAGGATGTTGGCAATGTCTGTGGGTTCGGTGTATTTTTTGTCATTTTGGACTAATTCTGAGCATATCTGGGAATTCCCACCCAGGTTCCTAACATAACTAAAGAAAGCCTTGTGATTATCCTTAGTGTCCTGTGCAATTTTTCTCTCGAAGCTGGCCTTAGACGATTTTATGAGTGCCCACAGTTTTTTGCTAATACTGATCAGAGATGCCTTCACTTTTTGGGATTTTGCTCTATAATGTAGTAGTTTCTTCCTTCTATCGTATAGTTTGTTTATGGCTGGGGTCCACCAGACAGGATGTCTGCCTTTGGAGGATTGGGTCTTGGTTTTATTTGGGATTGCATGATCCATGCATTCCTGAAGGTGTTCGTAGAATGCGTTTATAAAGGATACTGCGGTCTGGGCCGTATTTTCCACAGGCCCGGGGTCTTTGAAGGATTCCACCTCAGTTTTGAGGAGTGTGAAATTTGCTTTAGAGAAGTTTTTCACTGTGGTTTTCAGGGCAGGGGGTGGAGTCGGGATGTGAATATCCAGTGAGATTACTTTATGGTCTGATCTTACCAGTGAGGGATACACTTCTGGTCTGGAGCATAGAGTCCCCATATTGGTGATGATCAGGTCCAGTATGTTTTCCCCTCTTGTGGGAGTGGTAACAAGTTGTTCCATAGCATTTGAGTTAATAAATTCTAGGAACCTTTGGGCTAGGGTGTTGGAGCTAGAGTAATGCTCCCAGTCTATGTTTGGGTAGTTGAAGTCGCCCAATATAATGGTGTTTGGAGAGACCTTCATATTTTCCAGTGTTCTCAGGAAGGCCGAGTGGGGTTCCTGGGTTTGGGAGGGTGGTCTGTAGCAGGCTATAAACTGGAAAGCAGTTTTACCCACTGTTAGTTGCACATGGATAATCTCTGATGCTTCGTGCTGTGCCACCAACCTGGAGGTGTGCGTATCTTTGTCGAATACTGATACTCCCCATCCTTTTGTGGTTCGGTCCAAGTTTTGGGGCCAAAAAGCATGGTATGAGGTATAACCTGGTAGTGCTGGGGTGCTCTCGGGAGCCTTGAACCAGGTTTCTGTTACTGCACAGATATCGATGTTCTCCATGCTAAGGAGAGTTTCGAGTGCATGCATCTTGAGGTTTAGACTTCTGGCGTTGAGTAGCATAACTCTTAGTTTCTTATCCCTTGTGATACCTATGGAGGTGGGTTTGTCTTTTGAGCCTTGCCTAAAAAAGGCACTATGGGGGTAGCAAGAGCCTTTGCCAATATCCGAAAGCCCAGGGGTGACAGGTGCAAGCCGTCCCTAGCGAAGCATTGTTGGGCATGTCATCCCAGGCTGACAGGCATTGGATCCCCTTTGAATGACACCAATACTTAAGCCAATTGTTGAAATTAATCATCTTGTCTTCATATTGTGGCATCATTCTTGGTGAGGGTAAGATGCTACTCAAGGTCAGGGTCATACCGGCCTGGACTACATGCTCAGGGAGCTCCTCTATGTCTCTTTTCATGTGGTCCAGGGAGGTATGTCTCAGGTCATTCAGCATGGACAATGACTGAGTCATATTTGTACTTGCCTTGGAGTGACCTGAGTGCTTGTGTTATGTGGCGGATCCTAGCGCCCGACAGGCAGCTCACCTTGACCTTCTCCTTGTTCAGCCTGGTGAGCGAGACGTCAGTGTGCCTGACAATAGAGTCACCTATTACAAGTGTATCAGGTGTGTTGTTTAGACTTAAGGGCTGTGACTGTTCGGCACACTGGCTTTGTGAGCTATGTGTTGCACGTGTTTTGTTTTGGGGTAGTGGTTGCTTGGGTGTCTGCTTTGGAGGTCTCTGCTGCTTAGGCAGATTTTTATTTAGAGCCTCCGAGTATGTTTTTGTGTGTTTATGTGTTTGGTTTGCTGTCGTGGTAGGTCTCTGTGAGACTGGAATTGTAGTGAATGTGGTTTCCTTCTCCACCTGACTGGCTTCGCCAGTACTGAGTTGAGAGAGCTTAGCCTCCAGTATGGCTATATGGTTGCATCTCTCACATGTGTTGGAATTTGTTGGGAGGAGGAGAGGGTTGTCTGTGTACATGAGGCAGTTGTAACATTGCCTCAAGATTCCCAGATTCACCAGCTGGACCGGAGAGGAGATTGACAACTGACCTTTGGACATGCAAGAATAGTATTGGGAATTCCTTTATAATTGAAAAAAAGGGCCAGTGGGGAACAAGGTACTCAAGGGTAGTTTGTGAGGGTGTAGTGCTTTTAATTTTTTAGTGCTGACTTATATAATTGCTTTAGTGAGCAAGTGCCAGGTAACTTAAATGCAATGTGTTACAGATAACTTAAATGCAAAAACAACAAACAGTAACTTTCTTTCAAGTGAAACAAGGAAATAAGTACAGTAAGCAATGCAGATATCACTAGGGATCCAAAGAAGTGCTGAAAAGCCGCGTTTTAGATGGAATTAGCGTTTCAGGGAAATAACAAGCAAACAACAACAAGCATACAAACAAAGCTAGATTCAGCAGGCCTGGATCTAGTCTATGCTACAGCAAACAAGGTGTACCAATTTCAGTAAGAAACAGTTCAAATATGCAGGCACTATAAGCCTTTAACCAGAAATTCCCATCTCAGAAGGGCAGAGTCCAGCCTCTCCTCCCACAAGAGTGCAGACCACGAACCTTCTTAATGTAAAATAACTGGCCTGAAGCCCAAGTGCTTAAACCAGAACTAATACACTTTTAGAATAACAGACACTGAGCCCTCAATCAGCAGTTCCCAACTTAGAAGGATGTAAGCTACCTGTCCTGCCACCACAGTGCAGGCCACAAACCTTCCTAATGTAAAACAACTGGTCTGAAGCCCAAGTGCTTAATCCAAAAGACTTAGAATGATAGCTACACTTTAATCAAGTTACTACCATGCAGCAATAAATACAATTGAATACTTTAAAGAATGCCTGGATTAGTGCTCAAGTTATACAAACAAAGCTAGATTCAGCAGGCCTAGATCTAGTCTATGCTACAGCAAACAAGGTGTACCAATTTCAGTAAGAAGCAGTTCAAATATGCAGGCACTATAAGCCTTTAACCAGAAATTCCCAGCTCAGAAGGGCAGAGTCCAGCCTCCTCCCACAAGAGTGCAGACCACGAACCCTTTTAATGTAAAATAACTGGCCTGAAGCCCAAGTGCTTAAACCAGAATTAATACACTTTTAGAATAATAGACACTGAGCCCTCAATCAGCAGTTCCCAACTTAGAAGGATGTAAGCTACCTGTTCTGCCACTACAGTGCAGACCACAAACCTTCTTAATGTAAAACAACTGGCCTGAAGCCCAAGTGCTTAAACCAGAATTAATACACTTTTAGAATAACAGACACTGAGCCCTCAATCAGCAGTTCCCAACTTAGAAGGATGTAAGCTACCTGTTCTGCCACCACAGTGCAGGCCACAAACCTTCTTAATGTAAAACAACTGGTCTGAAGCCCAAGTGCTTAATCCAAAAGACTTAGAATGATAGCTACACTTTAATCAAGTTACTACCAAGCAGTAATAAATACAATTGAATACTTTAAAGAATGCCTGGATTAGTGCTCAAGTTATACAAACAAAGCTAGATTCAGCAGGCCTGGATCTAGTCTATGCTACAGCAAACAAGGTGTACCAATTTCAGTAAGAAGCAGTTCAAATATGCAGGCACTATAAGCCTTTAACCAGAAATTCCCAGCTCAGAAGGGCAGAGTCCAGCCTCTCCTCCCACAAGAGTGCAGACCACGAACCCTTTTAATGTAAAATAACTGGCCTGAAACCCAAGTGCTTAAAGCAGAATTAATACACTTTTAGAATAACAGACACTGAGGCCTCAGTCAGCAGTTCCCAACTTAGAAGGATGTAAGCTACCTGTTCTGCCACTACAGTGCAGACCACAAACCTTCTTAATGTAAAACAACTAGTCTGAAGCCCAAGTGCTTAAACTAAAATGAGTTACACCAAGCAGTAATAAATACAATTGAGTACTTTTAAGATGACGCAAAAGCAAAATAAAGTAGGAAGAAACACAAATACAATAAAAGCAGATCATTTTTTTTTTTTTTTTTGAGTGAGCAAATGAGATGGACCCAGGAGTTACAGGACAGAAACATGTGCAAATGCAGGCCTTCAAATCAGAAAGTTGAGAGAGATGGAAGACCACCCAAATGGCCAATAACTACAAATTCTGGGCCAGAATCACTCCTTATGTGGTAGACAGGTTACCTAGTGCTTACCACTCCCACTGATAAGCTAGAAGGCTTCCCTCCAACACAGAAAGGCTTGGGGGGCTCAGAAGCTTACAAATAGTCCTGGATACAGCAAATCTGTATCTGGAACACTAATTACAGGAAAGGTAGGAAACAGGCTTACAATTTTTTTTTTCAGTAAAAGAAGCAAAAACAGTAGTAAAAACAATTCACATGCAGTGCAAGCTGGCACACTTGAGTATGTAGCAATATTAGTCCACACACAGTTTGAAAAAATGTAATTAAATTAAAAAGGACTAAAAGCAAGTGCAGAAAGGGTTTATTAGGTAGAATGCGGTAAAGAGATGGGACTGAGGGAGTGTCCTAGATCAAATCTACAGTGGGGCGGGCACTGCACAAGCCACCAAATTTAAACTACAACCAAGAACAGGGAATTTAGAGACAGGCCTAGATTTTAAACCAATACATTATTTTATGTCAGCTGCATACACAGAGACTTCATCAGATAAAATGTAATGAATTAATAACAAAATTTAAATTCTTCCTATAATCAAGTGATGTTAAAATAGCCAATAAGTTATTATTTATGGTTACCATATTGTTATTATTATTATTATTATTATTGTGTTCAACACATTTAGAAGAAAATGTGATTCCAGTTTTCAACTCTATACTACCATTACATGCTCCTTAGGTTCTTGGCCTAGATGTCCAAAACCCAAATGGAGGCATAGCTCAGATATTGTCTGATCCAAATGGTACCTTTGCCACTAGTAAAGAGGTAAATTTGCCTCCTTATGAAAATTTTACACTCATAAGATACTTGTAGCCTTAGAAACATACTATCTTCAACTGGAAAAACAATTCCCCTAGCTGCATGTTACATTATTAAATTGTTCCACATATAGTAAACCTTTCCCCCATCACTAGCTGCCCTGCTGGTTATCACTCCATTACTTGAGTAATCCATACCTTATCATCTCCTTACTACCCTCAGTTTTTCAGAATAAAGAACTTGGTTCTGAACTTAGGTAATCTGAGAGACCTGACCCTGTCATGCCTCCCCAATCTAGTAAATATCTCCATAGTTAGGTAATCAACTGTAGTTGCAGTATTTCATTATCTGTGGTGACCTTCATTGTCTTATTGATCCAGAGCAACCTAGATGTTACCTCCGACATATATATAAACAATTGGGAAATATAGCTATTCCTTTCCCTGCAATGAAAAGGAACATATAGAAAGGGAAGAGAGGTCTAGAAACTACAGATATGAGGCTTAATTTTATAGGTATGTACACTCAATGAGTCCACTAAAGATTGACTCAGTGCCTCCCCTCCTATTTAACCCCTTTGCTATCAATAGCATTACTAGGAAGGCTGTATAAGGACAATTCAGCTAAAACACTATGCAGACGAAGAGAATGATATATGTTCAATGCCTGAGTGTTTGAAGGTTACTAGCAGTACTTCCTGTTTAAGATCCTCTTCCCCCAAAATATGCAGTGAAAACACTTACCCAATATACAGATGATGCAGAGAACATTCCTTGTAACACATGCCTCTTCTCCCTTTAATGAGACCGTCATCATACCCACTAATCTATAAATTTTGTTGACTTGCCCATATTAGCATGCCGTAAAGTCTGAGCATTCCATCACATCCCTTTCATCTTGCTTTTGATTACTAATTTCCACCTGTATGAGTTGCTGTCATCTCTCATTCTTAGCATCGCTACTGTACTGTAATTTAAGCTGGATTGCTAATGTTACATTCACCAGACACTGCTTTTCTGCTATGTACGTTATGCTGTTTCATCAGATCCCAGAATGCACCTCTGTACATGGGCAGTTAGTGATTAGAATGATGATAAATCCTGGTGCCCAATGACACAGGCCTAGATTCTTAACCAATAACCTATAATCTAGTCTTCAGACATAATGTTTAATCATTTCTCTTTTGGTTATCATGTTTCATCCTCATTTTTAATCTTTCCCACACAGTTCTCCAGGCTATATTAGATCAGAAAATAAGTTTGCCCATGCATACTACAGAAACTGAAAGAACTATGTAAAATTAAGGCCCTCTGACTCCAAAACAATAAAATGTTTACCACAGCAACTTAGTACTGGAAGTTCTCAGCACTGGATATTAGCCACCTCTTCTCATTATGTAACCAAATACTTCATCCTACATCTGACTGAAAACATGTTAATTTTCAGGCATTCATACATTATACCATCAGAGAGATCTTCATAACTTCATCCTTAAAGTGCTCACTTTTATCTATATCACATTGCCAGAATGCATGCACATTTTGCTTCAACCTATCTCATGTATACATCTGCAACTATCTGCAACTATCTGCCACAGTGGTGCTGTTAGTTCCATCCATCCCCTCCCCCCCAGTAAATTGCCCACAATTAATGTTGATCATCGATTCTGTCAACATTATTTTATTCTCCTGCTTCAGGGTTCACATGATCTGTTTGATAGCTCCCCCTACACCCAACTGGCTCATTTGTTTCTCCAATGAGGGCCAATTATTTCCATGCGAAAAGGCAGGAGCTGTACAAACCATTCATTTTCTGACTTGGGTGAGAGTCTAACCAGTCATTTCATTCCCCCAGAGATGAATGTTGGGTGTATGTCAACAGTCAAACCTACCCATCATGCAGTGCCCCTTTCCTGTGGTGGCTGGTGGCTTCACTTAAGCTGCTGCTGTAAGCAGCTCCCAAGACATGCCTCGGTACATTTGTGACTACCTCATTCGCTTACATATGGTTTGAACCACCCAATCAAATAACTGCTATCTGTTATAACATAGTATTCCTGATAGGGTCAGTGGTGCAGTGTGTTTTATTATCTACCTAAACAATCCCTTAGAATGTATGAGCTGGCAATGGCTGCTCAGTTCCACTCTCCTTCACCTTGGCCTTTCCAGATTTCTGTCACCTTTTGAAATTCAGAGTACAGATCAGTATTTGCTTATCATCTAATACAATATAATCTTACTGATGCCAAGTCTGAACTGCTGTGCATCTGCAGTCAGTAGCTACCACAACATTTCATTCAAATGGAACAATGCCATAGGTTTACAGATATAGATACAGATGTTTAATGATGTAAGAATTATGAATATATACAAATGTACAGCTTTTAAATTCTTGTGTAACGATACTTTGCAATCATTTCCAAGTCAAGAATCAAAATACTTTTTTTTTTGCATTCCTTTTGCCATCACCCTCCTCCAGCATACACACACGCAAACACAGCAGCACAAGGCTAATATCAGATGTAGCCCACTCATGTGGACTGTTAAACAGTGAGGGTATATTGAAAAATATATACAGAATAAAAGCTTTTTCTTCCACAGAGCAAAATATAGAATAGTAGCTTAAAATCTCAAGTCTGATGAAGTTTAGCACTAATTAAATGAAAGCGCTTACCGAGTATTGTGGATTACATTGTGGACATTTATTTAATAAAGTGCTTGTTTGGTGCACTTTTGAAGCTTTTGTTCAGTTTTCTGGGTCCTGGTTCGTTTGCTTCTGCATATTAAAATCTTAAGTGTTCAGTGCTAAATACAGGCCACTACTGAAGAAAAGGGCAAGCGTCTCCTGCTGAAATGGCAAACTCTGTTTGCTACTTCATATTCAATCATCATTTTGACTAGTTTGGTGTCATGACACTGCCACACCTGCTAGCTCTCTTCATACTTTCTACAGCTGCTTGAGTGATGGAGCTTTAGTAGGCGAATGGAGATATTGGCCTTTACCTGCAGCATCCTTGACAGTTCAATAATCCATGGATTTCTTGGACATCTGAAAGCCATCAGATATATTTGATGACCTGGTGCTGCCCTAATTATGAAATAAGTCTGTTGCCTGATAAACACCACCTCTGTCTTTGCGATGTAAAACAGGGAGTATAGCTCTTCTTTTCAGAGCTTTTTCCAGGGCTTCACTGATTTAGCATAATCTTTGCTGTATGGCTTGTCACCACTATCAGAACAACAGGATATATGGATAGAAGGCTTGACATATTGCTTCTTTAGTCAAAATCAAAGTCAAAGTATACTTTATTGTCATACAGGTCAACACAGAGGAAAAGTACATACCACTGCATGAAATTTCGATACTCAGGTTTGTACCCTAAGAATGACAGTTTACAGAAGGAAGATAGATTAAATTAAATGATTTAAAATACTAAAAATAGAAATCGAAAAAGATACTAAAAATAAATAAAGTAAAAAATGTAAAGCTTTTTACAGCAAAAACAAAAAAATTCAACAACAGGAACAGACTCAGTAGAAATATAAGGATATATAAGAGACAGTACTATAAATAAATAGACACACGTGAAAAACTTACTCACCAACAATACATGCCATAAACTTACAGTTTACAGTTTTCATAGTGCAGATAAAGATGCATAAAGTGAGCTATGTAGAAAGTTATGTAAATAATAATGACATATTGCACATAAATAATATTTTACCCATTTAGCGGGTTAGGCTATGGGCTTGCTGTTCAGAAGTCTGATAGCCTGTGGGAAAATGGATGTCCTGCATCTAATGCTTCTGTAGCACTTCCTTGTTGGCAGGAGTTTGAACAGATCATAAGCCAGATGGTGTATATCCCTCAATAGTTTTTGGACTCTACCATAACATCTGTTTGAATATATGTCCTGTAGGGATTGAAGGTTGAAGCCAATGATTTTTGTGGCCTTTTTAACAATCTTATCCAGTACCTTCCAATCAGCTTGAGAGCAATTTCCATTCCTTTCCATGTGTGCATTCTTCTCCTTCCTAAAACTGATGATGATTTCCTTGGTTTTCCCAACATTTAGTGCTAAGTTGTCAGTGCACCAATAAATGAGTTGGTTCACCTCCTCCATGTAGGCCCCCTCATCTTCCTTGTTGGTAAGGCCGATCACTGTGGTGTCATCTGCAAATCTGATGATTCTATTTGAGTGATGTGTAGCTGTGCAATCATATGTTAGAACTGTGAAAAGAAGTGGACTGAGAATGAAATCTTGTGGGACCCCAGTGTGTAGGGTGATGCTGTTTGAGTGATGTTTTCCTGCTCAAACTATTTGTGACCTTCAGTCAGGAAGTCGAGGATCCAGTTGCATATTTTGTTTTCTATGCCTAGATTACTCATCTTAGACAGCAGTTATTGTGGAATTACTTTATTGAAAGCAGAGCTGAAGTCTATGAACAGCATGTGTATGTAGCAGTCCTTATTTACCAGGTGGTCCAAGGTGTGATGAAGTGTTAAGGCTGTGGCATCTACAGTAGAACAATTTGGCCTGTATGCAAATTCTAAAGGATCAAAGTAGCAGGTAGGCAGGATGTTATGTTATCCTTGACCATTTTGTGAAACACTTCATCACTACTGAGGTAAGTGCAACTGGCCAGTAATTATTTAATGATGCTGGAGATGGTTTCTTGGGCAGAGAGATGATGTCAGTGGTCTTGAAGCATTTGGGCACTTTTTCCTGGCTGAGAGATATATTGAAAATATCTGTGAAGACTGGTGCCAGTTGATCAGCACAGTTTTTAAGTAGCCTCCCTGGGATCATATCTGGACCAGCTGTTTTGCCCGGGTGAACCCTATGTAGGTTCCTGCATACCTCTTCCAAGATGAGGCATAGTGACGTGGCATCTGCATTGGTGGGTAGTCTCTTTGGTGAGGTTCTATCTGATTCCTCAAATTCACTAAAGTAGATGTTTAGCTTGTTAAAAAAGTCTGGGTTATCATCACAACGCGTGGGTGATGACTTATAATCTGTAATGTTTTTGGATCTCTCTCCACAGCTGCCTGAGATCTTGCTGGTCAGTGAGGTGTCTCTGCATTTTTAGACTGTAGGCTGGTTTTGCTACTTAGGTTCATAGGTTCATAGGTAGGTACTAGGCTATCGGCTCAAGGGCCTACGTAAGCCTAGCCAACAAGGTTCCCTAGCTTATGCCATCCAAGAAAGTTATTTTCCTGTGCCACTGTCAAGCAGAGACACAGAAGTGATCCCCGGGGTGTATTTCCTATTTCCCATCCACTCATCAAGATTTTTCTTGAAGAGTGCTAATGAAGAACTTTGCTTGACATAGATGGGTAGCCTGTTCCAGAGTGTGGGAAGTCTCTGGGACAGGAATCTGTCCCTTCAACATGTCCTGTTTATTGTGGTAGCAAGGTTTAGGTCCCTAGAGCGTGTAGCTAGGAGGGATTGGGATTTCTTTAGGTGTAGCATGTCCAACAGCTTTAGGTTTGACATAGCATTTTATGTTAGGCAGAGATCACCTCGGGATAGGCGATATGCTACGGAGTAAAGCTGGAGTTTTTTGAGGCGGTCAGTGTAGGGCATTTGTTTGAGGCCAGTAATCCTCTTTGTGAGGTACTTCTGTGGCCTTTCCAGCTGCTGCAGATGTCTTGTGAGGTACATTCCAAAAGGGGTGTTGTACTGTATAATGGGTCTAATAAGTGTCGAGTAGAGGGGAACAATGACCTCTTTTTTCCTGGATGAGAACCCTTTTATGATGAGGTCTGCCACATAGAAGGACGTCCTGACTACTGTGGCGATGTGACTATCAAAGGAGAGACTACTGTCCACCTGGGTCCCAATGTCTCTTATCACGCATTCGGTGCTAAGTAGATTGCTGCCTATGTGGTAGTTCATGGGTACAGAGTTTTTATCAAAGGGGATGACACTGCACATTTTGGCATTGAGCTTGAGGCCATGGCTCTGACACCAGGCATCTGTCTCAGCGAGGCCCTTCTGTAGGATGTCCACATCATTTTGGGACTTGACTATGGCTCCTAGTTTGCAGTCATCTGCAAACTTCGTTAGCCAGAGGCTTTCTGTGTTAGCCTGTACTTCAGAGAAGTAGATACCAAACAGGAGAGGTCCCAGGATGGAACCCTGTGGTACTCCACTTGTCACTGCTTTGAGGTCCGATTTGGAGTCTGCAACTTTTAAAGTTCTGTCAATGAGCCAGTTGGCAACCCATCTTGTGACGTAGGGATTTATACCTAGTTTAGTGAGTTTAGCTATAATTCCAGAATGGGGGATGGTGTAGAAAGCCTTGGTGAGGTCAAGATAGGCTGTGTGAACCATCTTACCCTCATCTACGGCTTTGGTGACTGCATCTAAGAAGTCAATCAGGTTTAGGAGGCATGGTCTGCCTTTCACAAACCCAAACTGGGTGGGATCCAGAGTTTGGAGGTTACCAACATCTTTGTTTATGAGTTCCATGATGATACGTTCCATGGCCTTGCAGACCAGGCTCGTCAGGCTAATAGGTCGATAGTTCCTGGGATCAGTGGTGGCTCCCCCTTTGTGGAGTGGGATAACTGTTGCTGTGCACTATTCAGTGGACACAAAGCCTGACTCGAGGCTATTATTGAACATGGTGCTTAAGTGGGGAGCCAGTTCATTCTGAAGTTCATGTAAAACGCAGCCTGGGATGTTGTCTGGTCCCATGGATACTGTGCTTTTGGCTTTAGGGAGTGTAGCTTTTACCTGTATAGTTGTGATTACAGGGACTCTGCATTCTTCCTGTATAGGTATGGGCCCTTTAGAGGGTGAGAGGGGGGTAAAGTTAGCACTGAACCTATCTGCCAGGATGTTGGCAATATCAGTTGGTTCTGTAATTTTCTTGCCTTTGTGCTGTTACTCAGAGCAGATGTGGTGCTGCCATCGAGATTCTTGACATAGCTATAGAATGCTTTCTGCTTGTCCTTGGAATTAGTGGTGATTTTGTTTTTGTAGCTAGCTTTGGAGGATCTTATAAGGGATCTCAAGTTCTTATTGAGGCTGACCAGGGATCTCTTCCACTCATGGGATTTTACTCTCTTTTGCAACAGTTTATTCCTTCTGTTGTACAGTTTGTTTATGGCAGGGGACCACCAGATTGGCTTCCTTTTCTTGGAGGATAGCGTCTTGGTCCTGTTTGGGATAGCACGATCCATGAACTCGTGTAAGTGCTTATAGAGTGCATTTGTGTAGGATTCAGCAGTTGTAACTGTATTGTCCATCTGCATAGGTGTCATGAAGTTCACCACTTCTGTCTTAAGAAGCATGAAGTTGGCTTTGGAGAAATTATTTACTGTGGCTTCCTTAATGGGGGGGTGGGATGTGGATATCAAGGGTGATTAGCTTATGGTCAGATCAGACCAACGAGGAGTTGACTACAGGTATGGAACACCGGTCACTCATGTTGGTAATGACTAAGTCTAGGATATTGTTGCCCCTGGAGGGGGTGTGGATAAGTTGATCCAGGGCATTGGAGTTTATGAATTCCAGAAAGCGTTGAGCTAAGGAGTTGGTACACGAGTAGTTTTCCCAGTTAATTGTGGGGTAGTTGAAGTCGCCTATTATTAGGGTGTTTGGTTGAACCCTAATATTTTCCAGTACATCAAGAAAAGAGGAGTGGGAATCGTGGGGCATGGTGGGGGATCTGTAGCAAGCTACAATTTGGATTGCAGTTTTGTCCAGAGTTAGTTGCACTTGGATAACCTCGGATGCATTATGCTGAGCAACTAGCCTGGAGGTGGTATGGATATCCTTAGTGAATATGAACACACCTCCGCCTATGGTGTTTCGGTCCAGATTATATGGCCGAAAGGTGTGGAATGAGTTATAGCCTGGTAGTGCAGGGGTGCTCTCTGGAGCCTTGAACCAGGTCTCAGTCACTGCACAGATATCAATGTTCTCCATTTTAAGGAGAGCCTCAAGTGAGTGCATTTTGAGATTTTGACTTCTAGCATTGAGTAGCATTACCCTCAGTTTTTGCTTGCCTATTCCTGTTATGGTGGTGAATTTGTTATTTGAACCTTGCCTAAAAAAGGCACTATAGGGGCAGCAAGAGCCTTAGCCAGTATCTGGAATCCCAGGGGCAACAGGTGCAGGCCATATGTGGCAAAGCATCGTGGTCTGTTGACCATGTCATCCCAAGCAGACAGATACTAGATCCTCTTAGAATGACACCAGAAACTTAACAAATTGTTGAAGTCAATCATTTTGTCCTTGTATTGCAGTATCATTCTGGGTGATGGCAGAATGCTACTCAGGGCTAGGGTCATACTTGCCTGGGCTACAAGATTGGAGAGCTCTTCCATGTCTCTTTTCATGTAGTCCAGGGAGGTACGTCTCAGGTCATTCACACCAACATGGACAATGACAGATTCATATTTGTCCTTGTTGTGGAGTGACCTGAGTGTGTGGGTTATGTGGTGGATCCTGACACCCGACAGGCAGCTGACAGTAACCTTCTCCTTGTATAGCCTGGTGAGTGGACATCAGTGTGCCTGACTATAGAGTCGCCTATGACTAGTGTGTTGGGTACGTTGTTTTGCCTTATTGGCTGTGGTTGAGTGGCACACTGAGTTTATGGACTATGTGTCATTTGGGTTGTGTTGGGGGATGGAGTTTGCTTGCATTTCAGCTTTGGAGGTCTCTTTTGCTTAGACAGATTATTATTGAGAGCCTCTGCAAGTGTTTTTGTGTTACTATGTGTGGATTTTGGCGGTGTAGATTTAGTGAGACTATGTGATGAGTGTGGTGTGGTGCAAATGTTTACCTTCTCCTCATAACTGTCAAGTTCAGTCTTGGTTGGAGAGAGCTTTACCTCCAGTTTGGCTAGATAAGTGCATCTCTCACATGTTGTAGTGTTGGGTGGTAGGAGGAGATGGTTGTCTGTGTACATGAGGCAATTTCTACATTGCCTCAAGATGCCCAGATTCATCAACTAGACAGGAGAGAACACTGGGAGCTGACCCTTGGACATGCCTGAATAAAAAAACTATTTTCCTCTAGATAAGTGAGGAAAGTTAGTACAAGAGCTGTTTTTCTCTAAGCAAATGTGAAAAGTAAGTACAAAAACTGTTTTCCTCTAGGTAATGAGGAAGATTGAGTGCTATAGTAATTAGTAGCTTATTTAGTGCTTACAAGTTCTGAACAAGTGCTGAGCATGAATAAGCAAATTTAAGTGCTAAAACTAAGAATCTGTATCTGCAGTAGAGTTACAGGACAGAAACAAGTGCAAATGCAGGCTTTCAAATCAGAACGTTGAGAGAGATGGAAGAGATTGCCCAAACAGCCAATAACTACAATTTCTGGGCCAGAACCACTCCTTATGTGGTAGACAGGTTACCTAGTGCTTACCACTCCCACTGATAAGCTAGAAGGCTTCCCTCCAACACAGAAAGGCTTGGGGAGCTCAGAAGCTTACATACGGTCCTGGATACAGCAAATCTGTATCTGGAACACTAGTTACAGGAAAGGTAGGAAACAGGCTTACAGTTTTTTTTTTTTTTTTTTTTTTTTTTGTTACAGAAAAGTAGCAAAAACAGTAGTAAAAACAATTCACGTGCAGTGCAAGCGAACCCACTTGAGTACGTAGCAATATTAGACCAAACACAGTTTAAAAAAATGCAATTAAATTAAAAAGAACTAAAAGCAAGTGCAGAAAGAGTTTATTAGGTAGAATGTGGTAAAGCGATGGGACTGGGGGAGTGTCCCAGATCAAATCTACAGTGGGGCGGGCAACTGAAAAAAACACCAAATTTAAACTACAAACCAAAAATAGGAAGGGTGGGTAAAACAGTTTCAACAGAGATCTAAGCATCAACTAACAGTACAAACTGTAAAACCAAAAAAATATACTCAGCTCTGTATATTTGCAGATAGTCTGGATGGCAGTCTCTCAGAACACAGGTTCAAGCAATTAAATGTAGGCTGTTACTAATAGGTCAAATTAAGTGATCCTTGAGTTAGATAACACACAAGCTATAAAAGCCAGTTATATCAACTGAAGACATGGCAAAAAATGGGTGGGGTGGGGCGGGGAAAACAGTTTCAACAGAGATCTAAGCATCAACTAACAGTACAAACTGTAAAACCAAAAAAATATACTCAGCTCTGTATATTTGCAGATAGTCTGGATGGCAGTCTCTCAGAACACAGGTTCAAGCAATTAAATGTAGGCTGTTACTAATAGGTCAAATTAAGTGATCCTTGAGTTAGATAACACACAAGCTATAAAAGCCAGTTATATCAACTGAAGACATGGCAAAAAATGGGTGGGGTGGGGCGGGGAAAACAGTTTCAACAGAGATCTAAGCAACAACTAACAGTACAAACTGTAAAACCACCTTTGTTCATGTTGGCCCTGGTCTCTTTCAAAGCATCTCTGTCTCCAGCCTTAAAGGCAGCATTACATGCTCTCAGTAATTTGTATACTTCACTGGTGAGCCAGGGGTTTTGGCTGGCTCTGATGCTTACATCCTTCAGGGTGGTGACATCTTCAATACATTTTGTTATGTACCCCACAATTGTTTCAGTGTACTCATCCAAATTAAAACATTGATTTGTGGTGGCAGCCTCTTAAATATATTTCAGTCAGTGCATTCAATGCTGTCTTGCAAAGCCGAGACAGCTTTTTCATGCCAGATCCTTATTTGTTCTTAAAAGGTTTTTCCATTACTAGCATAGGTTAGTAGCCAGAGATAAGCAGGATGGAAATGTGATCTGAGCTACCAAGATGGAGGTGGGAGACTGCTTTGAAAGACTGTTTGATATTTGAGTACACTTGAGCAGAAAGTAAAGGATGGAGCTGTTTTCTTTCATCCCTCACTTATTTTGCATATTCAATAATGACAGACATTTTCACTTTTTTATAGTGCATTGGTACTGCTGGCCTCATTACCTATAATATTTCTTATTTTTGTCTAAAAGAGAGGAACCATATAATAATGGATGTGGTTCTGCCTGAAGAGGGGGATAGCTATAGGGCTAGGGCTTAATGGACAAGCTCAGCCTAAATCTTCCTCAGGTCCTAACATACCAGGTCAGTATAGCAGTTCTGAAGGAATTGCATCATGTTCTGCACCTCACTGTCCTCAGGCACCTCAACTATTTAGACGATGAAGAGCCAGCTAATGTTGTTACCGTCATCCAACATTTGCAACAACTGCTATGAATGTCATGTTAACATTTTATTCCAGAGTGTCATGTCTTTTAGTTTTCTCTTAACGTCTTGTATGTCTGCACAATCTTCTATGTGTTGTTATTATGGTTTGCTAGCAGTATCTTATCTGTCAGTGATGCTCCAATGTTGCCTTTTAAGGAAATCGGTCAGAAAAACATTCTGTTTAAGTATCTTGGGAAGTCAGACAGCTTCATTTCCTCCATTAACATTCCATTCCTTCTGCAGTACTTTAATCTTTGAGAACACCTCCAAATAATTTTTATCATGTTTTTTTCCTGTATTTCTTTTTCTCTTATTTCTGCAATACTTTTAAACTCAGTTTTTATTTTATCCCACTCCCCAGTTGTTCCTTTTGAAGAAATGTGTATCTTCCATATTAACTATTGAATAATTTCCACTACCCATTCCTTATATTCTTCCCTTTTAAATAAATATGTAGGAAAGTGCCAACAGCCAGTTTCTCATTTTTACATCATTACCTTGCATCTTTATCTTAGTTTTTTGTGCATAATCTGAAATAGTAATTGGAAGTGCTTCAGAGCTTTCAGTTAAATAGCCATGCTCCTGTGATATATAATTTCTCTCCAGCCTAGTCAGTTATTTTACCATGGGAAATAATATGTAAATGCTGTCTGAGTTCCTGCTAGTAAATTCACATCTTCCAGTCCAAATATTCTCATGTATTTCTTCAGAAATCTGACCTCTTTTTATATTTTCCTTTCTACATTCCCCAGTACAGCCTCACTATTGCAAATCAGGTTCCAGTCTCCATCCATAAATAATATTCCCTGCTGAAAGTTAATTATTTCTTTCAAAATTCTCTTAAGCTCCATAATAGTATTTTTAGATGGAATATAAATGCATAACAGTGTAATCCTTCTTCCCTGCCAATATACCCTGACACAAATCTCCCATTATTGCCTTTCGCTTCCACTTCTATCACTATAGATGCCCTGTCTCAAGTCAATATTATCAATCATCCTTTCCTTACTCTTTGAAACATTGCTGAATATCCATTCTGAAATCTTTTTTTTTACCAAATTCGCATGCTCAGTTCTATGTAAATGTTTCTCCTGTAACATTACAATTTGCACCCAACAATTCTTAATACAATTCAGTACTCTTTGCTTTTTGTCTGTAGCTGCACCACCATTTACATTCCCTGATCTAATTGATAAGAAAGTTTTCTGATAGCAAGGTGTTACTTTCACATATTCTGCTTGACAGTTCTTTTTGCATATATGTTTCCAACTGCTTGGCAGGCTGATCTTGTATGCAATTACTGCTTGTCATCTCAGTTTGAAGTCATATCACATTTTTCAGACATTTTTCCTCCAACAGAAGCACTCAAGGGACAATAAAATAAATACCTTTTCAACCATAACCACTTTTAATTCAATAGCAAACATACAAAACTATATACACTTTCCAAAAATGGAAGTTACTCCTCCTTGCAGATCATTTGTCCAAATAGACAGCTGCATCCACAGGTGTTACCTATTCTAAAGTTAGGTTTAATCATGTTAGAAGTGCATACTAGAGCTTGTGATACTTCTTGCACAAATACCATATAGCCTTTTCTTGTATCTAGTTCCCTTCCAGATGGGGAAAAAAAACTTATTCTTAGTTAATTGACTGACATTATTAAGAAAAAAATGCACTGACTATCCTTAAATTAATCTTGTAAATTGTGCACTGTTTAATATGGAAGTGCTAAAAGCTGCTGGGGATGAATCTTCTTGTAAAAGTATTCACGTCCATCAGTGTCAAACTTCATTTGTTTTCAGTAAGTTGCT